>NC_091394.1:63785739-64088864 GCF_032191515.1 Phaenicophaeus curvirostris
AGCTCAAACAATTAACAATTTTTGCCTTATTCTCTGTGTTCTCTCAGGGCATTCTACCTGGACAAGTCGAACTTGCCTCCAAATTCAACATCTAAAGTGGCTTATATAGATAAGGTAAATAAAAATGTTATGTGCCTGATTAAACTTTGCATGTTACACACTGTGTTATTTTAATCCTTTGCTGAAACTGTCTTAATTCCATTGAAAAACTGAATTATTTGAAACTGGGGGCAGGGAAAAGAGGAGCTCTCTTGTAGCATTTTGTCTCACCTGTGTTTTAGGTGTGATTCAATGCCATGTGATTCTGTATCAAAAGGTGTGGCTGGAGGGCATCAGTGTATTTGAGAAGAGGAACCATAGCTTTCCTTTTCCACTGTGCTTTCAGAGCAATGCCGTTGCTCCAGGAACATGTATGAAGTGGAAGGATAGGATTGGGGAAGAGTAGGGGCAGGCAAAAAGTTTTCATTCTGAAAACTGGAAGTGCTCTTCCAAATTAAATACTCCTTCAGCATCCTGTTTAGAAGGCATTCTTCTCGCCCTCCATCAAATGCCTTCATCTGTCTTTAAACTTATGTGACTGAGAGATCCCAAGGGCTATGGAAATCCATTTAATGCTGTCTTCTATTGTTGGAGAGTTCATGTCCACGTTGCAGCCCAGTAAAGGGAAAAAGAAGTTCCTTGGGCCTTGCCTACACTGACTTCAAAAGTGATTGAGCTACTCCGGTCTGATAAATAGTGATGATCAGCTGAACCCTGTGACAGACTAAATTTTTATCACAGTATCATCCAGCATGAGTTTTAACAGACTGACAGTTACTGTTTCTTGGATCTATGCTGGACTGCATGGGGGGGATGAGGACATGTGCCTGTTCCTCTTTGCTTGGTGAGTCAGCAACTTAACTTTCTGGGCAAAGGTACAGCTGGAGACATCTGGTTCTATGTGGAGTGACAGTAAGAATCACAGAATCACAGAATAACCAGGTTGGAAGAGACCCACCGGATCATCGAGTCCAACCGTTCCCATCAAACACTAAACCATATCCCTCAGCACCTCATCCACCCGTGCCTTAAACACCTCCAGGGAAGGTGACTCAACCACCTCCCTGGGCAGAATTTAAAGGTTTGAAAAAGTTGTCGTACGTCAAGTAACAGAAGACTGTGCACTCTGTATTTATTTTAGGGAATTTGGCATCAGCTTTATCAACCAGTCCTTCTGTTCCATCTGCATCTGTCTTGACCTGCTCCAAAAGAACATTTCATATGCTCTTAATAGCAAATATTTAAATCTCTCCCTCTTCCTTGCTTGCAGCTGATGAGGCCTCTCAATTGTGTAGATGAACTTTACCGACTGATAGGATCCTTTATCCGGTCCAAGCGCACCGCTGCCTGTGCATATACTGCGTGCAGTGCTTCTGGAGTTGGGCTGCTTTCAGTGTCTTCTGAACTCTGCAGCAGGCTTGGAGCTTGTCACATCATTATGTGCAACAGTGGAGTTCACCGGTATGACGATTTCTTTTCCTCCTTTTGTTTCAGTCAATCATTCAGTCATTGCAGTTTGAAGGCTGCTGGTTTTTATTCATAGAGATGTTTTGCACTAAATGTCTGACATCTTAGACTAAGTATCTAGCGCACGTGAAATATTTCTGGTGAAATTCGAGGACTGTATTTGCAATGATTGGCAGAAATGAGCAGTACAGTTTTGTTTTGTGCAGTTGTAGTGGATTGTTCCTCATTCACATCAGAAAAAGGCAGAAATCTTAATTGCTAAAGCATAAAAATGAAAGTTTCCTAGGTGAATGAGAGATACTATGTTAAACTCCTAATACCGGCAAGAAATGTTGGAATTTGTATTTGCTTTATAAGCTAGGGGAAACTGTAGCAAAGCTTATTTCAAGGAGAGAAACAAAACACAAGACATGCATTTTTACAGATATACCTCATGATAAGGAGAAGTTCAGCCTGTAGAACAATTGTTGTCATTAATACAATCAACTGATCTTTGTCATCAGTGCTAAGAGATTTTAATAGACATGTGTATATATGACAATAGCATCATTGCAGAACTCTCTAGTACTTAATGATATTCATCAATGAAAGCAATATATTTATGTTCCTGCTGGGCAGACTACCATGTTTTTGTACATTTCACAAAAAAAGCGAAGACTACAGTTGGGGGGGGACACCTAACAAACAAAACCCCAAAACATAACAAAGAATGTGATGCTAAACATCTGCTCTGTTTATAACAATTCCAAACCGTAGGCTACAGGTACCAGTATGTTAAAAATATACTCCTTTGTTTCTCATCTATGAAAATCCTGATTTTAGCAGACTTGGTTACCAATATATGGTGTTAGAATGAGCATTTTTTTCCCCTCATTTTAAGTAACGTCCTTTCTTTAAAGGAGCTTTGAGGAGAAGAAAAAAAAAAAAAAGCAGCAGAGCTGCAATGCAGATTATTGGGCATGAAAAATGGGAAAAGCTCCGTATATAGCTAACGGAATTAATTTGTATAAAAACAGTGCTTGCCATTTCTTTTAACAGAGTTTGGGTCACAAATTATTCAGAATGGTTTGGTGACTGAATAAAAGGTGATATGCTTGAATCTAAACATGGTCTGGTTTTAGATGAAAATAAATTATTCATCAAATTTCTGCTCAAAACTGCAGCTAATTCAAAGATATAAACTATTAAGTGTCTATTTAAGTATATTTAAGACAACACAAAATACTAGAAAACCAACATATTGGATTTCAAGACTATATCATAAGAGGAGGCTGAGTGAGCTTGGTCTGTTTAGCCTGGAAAAGAGAAGTCAGAGAAGGAGACCTTATCAATACTTGTAAATATCTATGGGGCGGAGGACGGGAGGATGGGGCGAGAATCTTTTCAGCTGTGCCCTGTGACAGGAAAAGGGGCAGTGGGTACAAAATGGAATGGAGGAAGTTCAACCTGAACATGAGGAAAAACTTCTTTGCTTGGAGGGTGACAGAGTACTGGAATAGGCTGCTCAGGATGGTTGTGGAGCCTCCTGTGTCGATTCAGAACCTGCTTGGACACATTCCTGTGCAACCTGCTGTAGGTGAACCTTCTTTCACAGGGGGGTTGGACTGGTTGATCTCCAGAGGTTCTTTCAACCCCTACCATTCTGTGATTCCATGATGATTAGCAATGGGAAAAGGGTTGAAATATGTGTGGATTTCCATCTAGATGTTAAAGGCTTCATGATCACCTATTTACATGAAGTAGAGGTGCAGAACACTTCTGTAAAAGCATGACTAGTGCTGCTTTACAGCAAGTCCATTTGAGCTTTTGTACAATATACCATTACTTCACTCATGCATTAATAATGCCTTTGTTGCTTCCATCTGTTCAGAGAAGGAAACATCAACTCTTGGCATTATTAGAGACACTTTCAGGTAGGCTCTCTAGGAAAAAGGAACACATTACTTGAGGATTTTATAGGTACCCAAAGAGTTTTTGCCTTGAACTTCCAGAAGTTCAGTAGAAAGCTAATGTATTTAGAGACTGGAAGGGATTCTTGTACTATCATTTTTTAAAGTGGTAAAAGTTGAGGTAGTTTTTTTAACAACAGTTTCCTGAAGTTATTATTGTGCATGCAAGTTAGATGGCCAAAAAAGTTTTTCCTTAGAATTTGATGTCATCTTGATGTCACTTCATATGCTGTTTTCTCTTTCTGGCCTCCCTGTGCCACATCTCTGGAGTCCAGCACTAAGTAGGCTCTGCTTTTTGGCATTCTGAAATTGCCTTTGCTCAGATAGAAAGGTTGGTTTGTTTCTAGCTATTAGGTTTGTTGGGTGAATTTTGATCCCAACATTTCTACTGCTAAGTTCTACTGTGTCTTTGAGGATCTGCTTCCCTTGCTGCTCTGCACAGTGAAGCTATCTTGTAGCACCATAAAATTCTGCAAAGAGGACAGAGGAGGAAACACTAGGATGCTGGATGTGACATAGATAATTTTGCTTTTTGTCTGCAATCTTGAAGACTTAATTCTTCTGTTTGTTGCAATATTATTTAATCAGGCTAGATAATCTTGCAAAATAATGCTTTTCAAGTTGCAAGTTAGTTCTTCAGAGTTCAAGCTACTGATTTTCAGTAAGAGAGGAAATATATCTCTGATTGTATTCAGCAATGTGTTTGGCCTTCTGTATTCTTAGAAACTAATGCTGTGAATTGCTTGAGTATGGTCAGTCACAGAAATCCCCCTTTCATAGCCCCAGGCCAAGGACTCACAACTACTTTTTATGACTGTGCTGCAATTATTTAATAAGTTGAAAACTGGTATAATCTACAGATGTTACTAAGCAAGCAGGTAGGGGAAAGATGTGAATGGTCTTCTCTTATCAGTCCTGCCACTTTAAAAATGAAGAATAATCAAACCAGAGAAAGGTTCCTGTATGCCTTCTTTTAAAAATACTCATTTTAGCCTAATTTCTACAACTGATCTCTCATGGGAGAGAATTTCTGAGAGGCTGTGGAAGAGTTCAGGGTGCTTGGCTGGTCAGCATCTTTCTTATGTTCCTGGGAACTGAGCAAACTATTAAACTGTCAGAATTTAGATATATGTAACAGTCTTCAAACAAAATCTATATGAATATTCCCTCACTCAATTTATCTATCTTTTACTGAACTGACTGGAGAGCCCTCTCTATGATTTTGCAACACAGATGTCAAGGATTTACTGGGGTAGTGTGTGTGTTCTGCCACCCCTCCTTCAGAAGCAAATTCCAAATAGTTTGAGAGGGAGGTGCTGGGTAGCAATCCAGTGCAGAAGAAGCCAAGAACTATGAAACAGCAGCTTTGTCTGTTTTGACAGTGATTGCTGATCTCTGGATCAGCAGTGTCTTGGTTTCTGAATTCTCCGTGATCCATATTAAATTGCTTTTTACACTGCACTAGGCTAAAGCAGCTTGACAGAGTTCATATTTTCATCCCTACATCCAAGATAATGCTGGGGATTTTGAATTGCTAGTGATTGCTTTGCTTTGATTTTTATTATGACAATATGTTTACCAATTTACATCAGAGCCTGAAATCCTGTATCTATTTCCAACAGCATTTCTTTTCAAATATATTTTGATCACCAGAAAAACAAGGATGGTGAAAACTAAGTCCCTTTAACCTTCACTGTCCTAAGTGACAAGTGAATTCTACAAACTCCCCTTGTATTATTGTTAGCGAACATGCCTTGTTGATCAACATCAGGAACAGAGCTCTAAATTAGTCCAAGAAATCAATAGTCTGCATTTCTATTTTCCCTGTTTTATCATCCATAATTATATTTCTGCCTGCCATTCAGCTGTCCCTCTGTAAACAATGCTTTGCTTTCTTTACTTGTATTCATTTTTTTTGAAGTTGTAATCACTCTGTACAAATGTAGGTGATGAAAGGCACTTTTAAATTTTATTGAATCATGATGTTTGCTCCTGCTTGAGGGAGAAGAGTGAGACTGCTCTGCACAGACATGCCGTAGCATCTTTCCATGCCAAAATGAAATTAGGTGCACCAGCTGCAGAAGTCTGTTCAGGGACCATCGGCCTTACAGGCTCAAAGGAATAATTTAAAGCATCCAAATGAAACAAATCCCAAGTTTATTTAAAATTTTGCATTTCCTGGAGGATTGAGAGAAAAGAAGTCTTTTGTAGTCTTGATGAATCCCAGAAAAACCACTACCTTATTTTCTTTTCTGAATTTTAATTTCCTCTCCAAAAAGTCTCTCCTTAGTGATACCATCCTTCAAGCTGTGGGGTTCTGCCTGGAAGGCACTCGACTGAATGATGAGGCAGGTTTTGCCAAGGGTTGATTATGCTGTCTCTTGTAGCTGGCACAGCTCCTGCAATCCAGCTAAACCTGCTCCATCTTCCACATAGCAAAGCAGAGTAACACCATAGGCTGTCCATCATGGCCAGCTGCCTTTCTGTGAATTGAATAAAACAAGGTGAAAAATATGAACTCTGATTTTATATTTAAGACATTCTATCATAAGAGTGCTTCCTTTCAGATTATTTGAGAAATTTTTCTGTAGGAATTTAGTTCTGAGCTCAGCGTTACAAAAAAATACCTCCTTGAAGATTTGCAGCTATATTTAGGCTATTAGCTCCACAGTAAGAAGGCTTTCTGGGATCGATGGCTCTACTTTCAGGGGATAGGTAAGCACAAGCTGAGGAACTAGCCCTTGCTTCACTCCAGCTTTCTGGTCTAAACAAGTCTAAACTGTGCTTTTAGTCCTGCTACCTTCCCATTTAATCAAGATTCCCTTCTTTTTTTTAACTGACAGTTTTGTTGTCTGTCTAAAATTAGTGTATTTTAGCGATACCCTACCTACTGAGGCATAAACAAACTTGATTTCATAAAACAATTTAAAATAGTTGGGGCAATCTCAAGCACAGTTACAGGCTGGGTGGAGAATGGATTGAGAGCAGCCCTGAAGAGAAGGGCTTGTGGTGCTGGTGGATGAGAAACTCAACATGAGCCAGCAGTGTGCACCTGCAGCCCAGAAAGCCAACCATATCCTGGGCTGCATCAAAAGAAGTGTGGCCAGCAGGGTAAGGGAGCTGATTCTCTCCCTATGCTCTTGTGAGACCTCAGCTGGAGTACTGCGTTCGGTTCTGGAGACCTCAGCCCAGGAAGGATGTGGATCTGTTAGATGAAGTCCAGAGGAAGGCCATTAAGATGATCGGAGGGCTGGAGCACCTCCCATACGAGGACAGGCTGAGAGAGTTGGACATGTTCAGCCTGGAGAAGAGAAGTCTCTGGGGAGACCTTAGAGCAGCCTTACAGAACTTAAAAGGGGCCTACAGGAAAGATGGGGAGGAGCTCTTTATCAAGGAGTGCAGTGATAGGATGAGGGATAACTGCTTTAAGCTGAAAGAGAGGAGATTTAGATTAGATATTAGGAAGAAATGTTTTGATGTGAGGGTGGGGAGGCACTGGAAGAGGTTGCTCAGAGTTGTGGACGCTCATCTTGGGAGGTTGGATCAAGGCCAGGCTGGGTGAAGCTTTGAGCAGCCTGGTCTAGTGGGAGGTGTCCCTGTCCATGGCAGGGGTATTGGAACCGGGTGATCCTTCCAACTCAAACCAGTCTATGATTCTATGATTTTATTTCAGTCCATGCTGGTTACTACTTGAAAGCAGTTATGCAACTGTTAAATATGTGATAATTTGTCTTCAGACAAAACAAACAAGACATTTAGCACAAATAGGTATTTCTACATAACAATTTCTACAGTTATGATCTTTTTTTTAATCTATATTTGGCTTTCATAGGTAGTCTGGTACTTTTTTGCATTGTTCATCTCTAATATGTATGTGAAAGACTATAGTCTTAAGAGTTCTCTTGCCTGTTTTAAATTTTGAGACACTATTTTGCTTAAAAATGCAATCTGAAAATGCAAAGAAGTGTGTAAAGTGCATTGAAACAGATGAGATGAATCTAACTTGTTACTATTACGGATTTCTTTTTTTTTTTTAATTATTTTTTTGTATTTTGGATTCCTTTTAACATAATGGACCAGGATAGACATTTAGTAGTAAGGCTGACACACAAGTAGATCACTTTGCTCTGTAGAATCATCCTCACACTTCAGTTCTTTGCAGCATTACCTTACCTGCACTCCAGATCTTTGGAAGAATCTGATTCTTCCTTACAAAAACTGTTACATTATAACAAAACCAGAATGGATCCTCTTGAGCCATCTAACATTAAAATCTTATCTGTATTGTCTTTAAATTCTGAGGTGGAAGGGAGTTAACAGAATAACCTGAACTATTACAGGACAGGAAGTAAATTGCAATTTTCCAGCAGATTTACTTGCCTGTTTACATGGGAAAAGGCCTTTGATGTGAAAGACTTTCTTTTCAGTTTTCAGGTTGTTGTTTTTGTTGGTTTTTTTTTCTTTAGATTTTTTTTTGGTTGCTTTTGCAAATATGGCTGAGAATGAGCAAGCAAAAAGCATGGGATAATTTGAGTCTTCTGAAAATGCTGTTCTTTCATCAAGCAAAGAATATTTAGTGGTGGATGTGCCTCCTTATAACATTTCCATCTGATTAAAGATCCTATAAGAAGGATGTTTCTGAAAAGATGCTCTATGCATTTTTTTAATACTGACAGATGAATGATGAAAAGAAGTGCTGGTTTTGTTCCTTACAACATATGGAAAGAGAAGTAATTAAAATAATAACAATGCCATTAAATACCTATTGAGTAGAAGCTTTAGATTTTAATTAGACTAAGCATACATACATCCTTATCATATTTTGTTTCCTATTCACATAGCAAGAACATAATGCATTTCGACATCTCTGACTATGGTATCTACTAAACCAATCTGCTTCACCTCATCTTTTCTATTCAGAGCATTTTTCTGAGGGATATTTTGATGCGTCTTTGAATGTAGGATAGCTTGAAGCCTGAGAATTAATTGAATGATTTACTTCCTTTTTACTTGGGTAACAGATACATAGTTTGCTGAGTCACAGCTCTGTAGGTAGTGTACGTGAATTCAAACTAGTTTTTTTCCAGGTGACATAGAACAAGCTGTCCTGAAATAATCCATTTATTAGTAAATTTAATTCTGTTTTCCTCTTTTACAACTTCATGTTTCAGTGTAAATGTATATCTGTCCAGCCCATTTGCTGCCCTTTAGTAAAAATAACATCCAGTCAGAAACAAATGGACTGTTGGTGACTGAAAATGATTTAACCCTTTTTGTTCAGGATGATCTGATCCAGAAGATGTTTGAAAGTTTGTATTTAATCTTCACATCAATAATGTCATGACTGATGGGAGAGTGGGGATAGCAGGCAGGGGCTGGGAGCAGCTGCAGCTCCTTCTGTTTCTTGGAAACCAAATGGGTGAAATGAGGAATTCTTAGCCCAGTTGTGCTGGGAAAACCAAGTGTCTGTGCTGCCTTGCTGCTGTAATCTGTCAACACAAGGAATTTGTGTTTCTAACTGACATAAATTCTGAGATGATGAATTTGGGTCTTTTGTTTTTCTGGCATAAAAGAAGAGATGAGAGGAAAACAGGGGGAGTGAAAACAGATTTTTATTTGTTTACACTATAAAATATATAGATATGGGATTTATACTTCCCTTAACAGAATGTTATGAAAGCACTGAAGAAGTTTTTCCGCAGTTTGGTTTGTCCAGGCTGATTACATCCAAATGAACAGATACTTTCAATGGTCAGAACTGCTTCCAGATTGCTTTGTAAACTTCAATACCACCTGCTTATCACCTCTCAAAATGGAGGAGAAAGGTAGATTGTTACATATTGCATATATTTGCTAAGAATCTTGGATATTGATCCTTGCTCAGACCACCAGAACAGTCACCATGTGAGGAATTCCCAGGTTTCATATTTCATAAAATTGTATAAACTGTATTGGTTTAAATTTGTATTTGCTTGATCTGTCTGTACTTGGCAGCCCCATTGCTGAGGTTCTTCCAGTTACAACTTTTCCGTGTTACTGTCTGATGTTTTGTGTGTGCATTCGTTTCTTTCACAACTGGTTTCCAGGGCAGTTTGATTTGTAGTAATGGGTATGTAGTAATTAAAAAACTATATTTGAAGAGCTGGGAGAAGGCATGAGCCTGTAAATACATTTTTAATAGGGAGTCAGTTCAGCATGGAATCATAGAATCATAGAATAACCAGGTTGGAAGAGACCCACCGGATCATCGAGTCCAACCGTTCCTATCAAACACTAAACCATGCCCCTTAGCACCTCGTCCACCCGTGCCTTAAACACCTCCAGGGAAGGTGAATCAACCACCTCCCTGGGCAGCCTGTTCCAGTGCCCAATGACCCTTTCTGTGAAAAATTTTTTCCTAATGTCCAGCCTAAATCTCCCCTGGCAGAGCTTGAGGCCATTCCCTCTTGTCCTGTCCCCTGTCACTTGGGAGAAGAGTCCATCACCCTCCTCTCCACAACCTCCCTTCAGTTAGTTGTAGAGAGCAATGAGGTCTCCCCTCAGCCTCCTCTTCTCCAGGCTAAACAACCCCAGCTCTCTCAGCCGTTCCTCATAAGGCCTGTTCTCCAGCCCCTTCACCAGCTTCATTGCTCTTCTCTGGACTTGCTCCAGAGCCTCAACATCCTTCTTGTGGTGAGCACCATGGAAGGTTTACATGATCAGTTTTATTAGAGGATGCCATCTCATTGATTTGGTAATTAAAATGAAACTATTTGATTGTTTTGGGGGTTTTGTATTTAGAAAGTAGTAACCTCATTTCATAATTGCATGACAAAAGCCATAACAAATAATTTACATTTAATTCTGCCATTTGCAAGACCTTTTACATGCCTTAAGTGAAACACAAAATCTCATGGTATTAAATTGCATCTCTAATGAAATAAATAGTAAATTGAAATGCAATGATGCCACCGATGCTATTTTAACATTTTTTAACATATGCTAATAGGTTAGTATGGTTTTTTAAAGAAACACTGGAACTTCATCTCATATGTAAAATGTTTTTATTAAAGAGGTAGGATAATAATGAATATCGTCACTACTGTCATCTTGAGTATCTTCGCTACTAATTTCCTAGGATACATTAAAAACGTTAGCCTTAGAATTACTATTCTCTCTTGCCTTGAGGTGATATCTTCAATTTTAGCCTATACATTTCAGGATTGTACTGTAGATGTTGCCTTCCTCCATAGTAGCCTATTAAAGAAATCATCACTGTGCTATTTCGCTCATTCTCTCTACTTTCCCCACTCTGATTATGTCTTTATCTACGCACTTGGCAACCTTATTTCTGAATCATGGTTGGCATTGTCAAAATTTAGGCGGCTCATAATGTCCATGATCACCAGCTATTTCATTGGGCTCAGACAGGGAGTAGATTGGCAGACCTTTCCAATCACAAGAATAGTTCTCGCACCTAATTCTTCAACCTGGGCTTCATTTAGGATATTCTTTTGTTAGATGTGATTCACACATGCAGAATATGATTTTCCTGTCCTTTCAGTCTTTTGTGTTGCAGGAAGACGGGATTTATGGGAAAGTTGGCTCAGTAACTCGTTGGTTGAAAGCTGTACTTGGAGCCCATTAACCTCTATTATAGCTACAGAGAGCCTTTTTACCCTTTTTCTCTGGCTTAGATTACACCTGCCAAATTAGATTTCAGATACTTTTGCTGTTTCCTGTTGTCAGTGGAACAAAGCTTCCTTTGCAGTTTGGTCTTGAAGGTTAGATGTTTAGATTTTGGTGGGCAAATATGAGCATGTACTTTATTTGTGCAATATCTCACCTTCCAATTACAAGATAAAACACAGTGTTTAGAATTTCTGGTCTAATATTATGCACCTTAATCAAACCTCTAACACAAAAGATCAATAGATTTTTCTTTCAAGATGACTTTGAGGTTGATGTATACAAGAAACTGGGGAATGAAAATTATTTCATTACCAAGGAAAATCACTTGGCTTATAAATTTTTAATGAAAGGCCATTAATAAAGCTACAGATCAAATTTAATATCTTCTGTGTTCACTACTGTCAAACTTTTTACAGTCCATAAATTTGCTTAAGTGGTATTTAAAGCGTGTCAGAGTTTTTTTCAGTAAGAAAATAAGCGCAGACACATTTTTCCTCCTACAGATCTTCTGCTCAGCAAGATGAGTGTTTGATTGAAACATATTGTCTGTTCTGTGTGCATAATATAAACTATGCAGAATCCATTGGTCAGAATTTTGCCAAAAGTATACGCAAAACTATATTTTAACCATGTGTCTTAGTTTTATTATTTGAACTTGAAATACGCAGCTTTTGTCAGGTTCTATTGAGGATCATTTCTGTGCACCTCCTCTTTCTGGTTGAGGAGATTTGATTATGCAGCACTTTGGTTGTGAACAGAAGAAATTATCAAGCAGCTTACTGGTGCAGAATGGAGCCACTCTCACCTCTTGGATGATAGCAGCCCTCAAACACGTGCTTTCCAAAAAGTATCTGTTTCTACTCAGTTTTGTTGCCTTTATTTGTGAGTCTTACACAGCTTTGGTTTTGTTTGTATGAGAAAAGAACTATCAGTCCTTGTCCTCCTCATCGCAGCTGAAATCGGATGACATGTCCGAAATGATTTTCCCTAGTACTTCTTGTCTGGTGTGATGATAGGTTGTCCTACAGCAAAATCTTTACCTCTGAAACTTACCTGGTTGCTCTGACAAACCAATTACAGCCTTTTCATTAGGATGTGGTACCATGATCAGTTTTTGTCCTCAAGTGTTTACTTGAAAAATATTGGTAAAGTAGGAGAGGACAGTTATTTGAAAGAATGCCCTACTTATTTCCTTTTCCTGAAAGGTGTAAATGTCTCTCTATTTTGGACTGAACTGCAGTAGCATACCATGAGAATAATTAATCTAAATTAAGGCAAGACATCAGGATCCTGGTATCAAAGCTAGGCTTGGCATTAACAGTGGAGAATGAGAGAGAACATGTACAGAAACAACCTGGGAAGGGATTTATACAAAATCACAACCCCTTTTTTACCTTGGATTGTCACTGTCTCATGCACTGGCAAAGCCATAGTTGGATTGGTTTTTTTAATGTTTGTTTGGTTTTTTTTAAACAACAGCAAATCAGTGTAAATGCATTTGGTTGTAAGTCATCAGGAACACTTGTTACACACAAAGTCTTTCTACTTAAGGAACATTTTAGTGTTCAGACTAGTATGGATGGGGGAGTGGGAAGGGACAGGTCTAATCTGCAATGCTTTTATTGATAAATTTTTAAAAAGAGATAATTGATCTAAAAGCACTTATTTTGAGGAAATGACTGCTAGCATGTAGCTGACTTCTGTCTTCCATTGCAGCTGCACTCTGAGTGTTACCCTGGAGCAGGCGATCATTCTTGCTCGGAGCCATGGACTACCTCCTCGCTATATCATGCAAGCTACCGATGTCATGCGCAAACAGGTAAGATGCTCACTGCAGTCAAGATGATGTATTATCATAAAACAAGAATGACTAGACCAAGCGTTTTTTAACCTCCATCTTAATGTTGTCAAATATCTGTCTGAGTTTTCTTAGTCTGGGTATTTTGTTGTTTTGGTTTAATTCTCTTCCTTTATTGTTGACTGAAAGTTGTCTTTTTTTAAAAATACTGGGACAGGTTTTTTTAACCAGCTTGCTTTTTCTGTATGTGTGAATGGATCATAATTTTTACAGGGTTATGATTTTATGTAATGATTTTTGTATAATAACTGGTGTGGCATCATCTTGCATCAGAATAGTCTGTTGAGTAAGACAGTCTTTATTTTAATATATATTGCCCATTAAAATAACTTATGGTTATTAATTATTGTTAATAAAAAGTTTTGCATATACTGAATGAAAGGAAAATGTAGGAGCGAAGGGGAGAAATAAATCCTGTGTTAATTAACTTTCCAGGCAAGATTCCTAAGAACCATGTGCTTATTTCAAAACACCATTTATCAATCTTTGTTCATACTGGGAGGCTGTTGTAGGTAGATAACCACCTCAACATGAACTTTTAGTGCTAAGGTAAGGCAAAAAATGCTGAATTAAACGGCAATATCAATGTAGACTGGGTATTACACTCTACTGTACTTGCACAATTTTTCCTACAATATCTTCTTATCAGATAAATACTTTCAAAAGGATGTTTAGAATCTTGGAAGGAGTTCAGAGGAGGAACATGAATGATTCAGAGGTTGTTAGACAAGGCTTATGAAGCAAAGATTAAAGAGCTCAACCTATTCAATTGATCAAAGGGAGGTTGAGTGGGTGCTTAATCTCTCTGTGTGCATATGGAACTTATATCCCATCCTGTGGTAGTTTTCAACCTTATGACAAAAGCATAAACAAGATACAGGAAGCACTCGATCTTGAAGTGAAAAAAAGATAATTAAATATTGGAACAATTAATCACTGGTAAGAAAGATTAATCATTTCTGAGGTTTTGTTTGCATCTAATTTTATGATTTTCATTAATGCTACTACATTCTGTGCAGCTATCACAGTTCAGCTATGAAAATGATTAAGCAGCTATACTTCACTTCTGACTTATAGACAAAAATGCATATATGCTAGATCAAACCTTTAGTCTGTTAAAGCAATTGTGTAGTTATTCTCAAGCCATGGATTCTGATAAATTATATGTAGGTGCTGCTGCCTAACATGACAGTTTCACACATCAGTTAACATGCATCAGAGTAGTCTCGTTCCTTTTCATATTGGGCCTTCACTTTGTTTGGTGCATAAATTAAGTTTCTGTGGTGAATAAATACTCTCAAGGTTCTTGAACCAGGTCATGTAGGTCAGCTCAGGAATTATAGTTTTAACTTGACTTGAAAAAAAGCTACTGCTCTATAAGAATAGACTTTAATGTATAGGTTGATAAGTCTGCTCCTGAAATACCAGGCAAAAGACAGATCTAAAAATGTGAATGTTGAGTTTTGCATATGTGTGCTTGCAGGATGCATTCTGTCAAAGAGGATGTTTTAGATGTACAGTTCTAGACCATTTTTAAAGATGCTGATTCATTTGTAGATCTTCTGCAATTTATTAAATGAAAAGTAAAGACAAAATGAAAGTAACTTGCATGGTTTTGAGCAGCTGTAACTGTACTTGCTGAAACAGAGATGTAGAGAGAAGCCTCCAGTGAGACTACGTTCCCTGAAGTAAAACAGCAGATGATCAATAGCTGTTGAAGATACCAATATCTCAATACCACCTACAGATACTGCAAAAAAAGTGTGCTAGTGTGCTTTTTTCACACATTATTCCTCTGGCAGGAAACCATTATGGCATTTAATAGAGTAATAACCTTTTGTTGTAATTTTAAATCAGTCTTGGAGTTCTGTAGTAGAAATGTAACCCCCCATTAAATTCTAAATGTTTTGGAATAATTTCAACAACACACTATGGTGTTTTCTCAAAACCTGTTCTGGATTTAATGTTTAAATTTTCATAGAATCATAGAATAACCAGGTTGGAAGAGACCCACCAGATCATCAAGTCCAACCATTCCTATTGAACACTAAACCATGCCCCTTAGCACCTTGTCCACCCGTCCCTTAAACACCTCCAGGGAAGGTGAATCAACCACCTCCCTGGGCAGCCTGTTCCAGTGCCCAGTGACTCTTTCTGTGAAAATAGGACTTACATGTTGGGAGCATAATGTAGGTCATAAAACTTAGAGGGAGAGGGAAAGCTTCTTGGGGATTGATGCAGAGCATTTAGTTAAGGGCTATACAAGTTTATTTTACCTCGCTAAATATAAAAAAAACCTAACAAATGAGATCTTTGTTAGGCCAATTACACCCTGAATCTTTTGTGAAATAAAGAGATTAGCCATAAGGAGGTGCAAATGGAAGGACGTCTATTCCATCTGTTATTCTGGAGAAGCCAGCAACTAGTGTCTAGCAGTAACAGCTTTGCATGAGTAGAAATTGTCTGGAAGCTGACACCTCTTCCAGCTCGAGACACCAGTACTGAATAACTGGAGGCACCTGATTTAACAGATCACCTCTGGAAGTTGCTTTTTCATTTAAATTGCATGAGGTTGTGATTGTGTTTAACAAGATTTACAATAGTCCCAACTGTATTGTTGGAGCAATTTTCAAAATAATTGCCCTGTCAGTTGTAGTTAGGTATTCACAAGCACCTGCTTTGTGAGAATTAAGGAGACCAGCTCTCCTTAGAGAGTTAGTATGAACTTGAGTCCCTCGGGTGGTTTTAGTTAAGTGGTTTCTGCTTTTCATCTGCTAATCCAATCTAAACTGATTTTTTAAAGGTCTCAACTATCTTTTAGTAACTTCATTTACTCATGTATGTTTGTTCATGTAAACATCTGTGCCTGCAAAATACTATGTCAAGCATCCTGATAGTGTGTCTTCAGGATGCAGCAAAGTGTGGAGAGGACAGAGCCCTAGCAAAGGGGCTACAGGAGGGCATAGGACTCAGAGGAAGAAAGGCAACTAAAAGGATGATAAACAAAAAAGGTTAGAAGAGAATTTGTGTTGTTGTTTAAGTGACTAATCATTTTTCCATGCCTTTCCTTGAGTATAAAAACATCACTACCTTTAGAATAATTCTCATAACAAGTGTACTGATTAGAGCTCTCTGAGCAGGGCATAAAGAGAATCTGTTTTCTGTATCTGACTAGTTCTTGCTATCCCAAAATTAGTGTGTAGCTTGAAAAGAAACCTATCATTTTTTCTCATGGCAATGAGAATACTAATTTACGTGTAAGAATCCAGATTGATGGTAGTGTTTCTTCAGAGCTGCCCACGTCTTTCAACAGTGCTCTGGCAGTACTGGTACACAGAGGGAAGCATTCTGGAGCCACGTAGCACAACTGCCCCTTACGCCTAAATGAGACAGTATGAATATTTTCATTGCTATAGCTTTAAGAATAATACTGGAGAAGTATAAATTAACAGTATATTGAAATAGAAATGGTATAACAGTGCTCAGTGTAGACAAGGAGTTGCCATGTAGTAAGTTGCTAGTAATTCTTGGGGACTTTTCCTGAAAAGAAATAACAGTCTGGTAGTTGTAAGTAAGGTCTAATTTGTTCTCCTGCTAAACAATAAATTACATGGTTGTATAAAGCTAGACTCCTTTTTAAATCAACATATTTGATTTATTATGTGAGCAAGATACTAAAATTTATCTGTCTAGTGAGTGATGCAAGTAAAAATAGGCTGATTTTGTTCTCAGAGGTAGTCACAGCACTGATGTTCAGGATCTACGTGTGATTGATTTAGATAGTTTTCCCATGTGTATTTATATTCTGGTTCTCAGTTATGTTAATCGTATGCCAGTTTCAGCAGTCAGCCATGGTGGAGTTTATTATGATAAAATTTCAGAAAATAGTACTGAGGAAAGGTCATTGATGGAGGTGAAGGTCTGAACTCAACTTGTCTAACTTTGTAACCAACACCAGATCAGCTGTGCTTAACCTACTCATCACAGACACTTGTTGTGTCTGTTCTTAAACTTCCAATAGTGCAGACTCCTGCACAGTGCTCCCCAAGTGGTCTTTTGCAGAGCTTTCATAGCCTTTTCATTAGGAGACTCATTTGAGTCTTTTTTTTTTTTTTTCTAAATTTTTTTAATTTCCCCCCCACCCCCCACCTTTAATTTAAGTCTCCTGTTTGTTCTCTAGGATACTGTACAGACTAGATTTTATTCCCTGTGTAGCAGCAGACTTTTAGTATTTTGAATGTTGCTAGAGATGAGGCATCTACAACCACTCTGGGCAGCCTGATTGGGTATTTCACCACCCTTATCATAAAAAATTTCTTATACCTACTTTGAATCTACCCTCTCTTCGTGTAAAACCATTACCCCTTGTCCTATTGCTACAGGCCCTGCTAGAAAGTCTATCCTGAATTTGATTATCATTTCTGGGATAAGCTGTCACTTGTGTAGATAGAAGAACATCAGTTCATCTGATCTCTCTTTTTTTTCAGTTGTCTTTTCTTACCTAATCATTCTCTCTGTTCTTCTCTGAACACTTTTCAAGTTTTTGCTAAAGATGAGAAGTCAGTGTGAAGGATTACAAAAGGATTTTATAGCACTTCACGATTGAGCAATAATATGGCAGATAAAAAGATAACTCTTAAGTGATGCGCACAGGGGAGAAAAACAAACTCAAAGTTCACATTCAAAGTAATTGACTGTGAACTTGCCATTGCATGTCACGTTCAAGACCTCAGGATATGATAGAAAAGATCAGCTCAATTCGCAGTAGCTATTTGTAAAGCAAATCAGATGTTCTAGAGGTTTGGGCAAGGATAGATGACAAGGTAGAAATCATGCTGTCATGACACTTTATTTTGAACTCTCTGATGTTCTAATCTCTTCCATAATGATATAGCATGATGGAAAAGGTACAGAGAAAAAAAGTGAAGAAGACTTGAGAATGGTTTATACATGAGACAGGCAGAAAAAACGATGTAGGATTGCACAGCTTTATGAGTGAAGAATATGAGAGGTCTAAAGAATGTGAAGCATGGGTAGGGACTGACTTTGTCCCCACCAACACAGAACTAAAGCCATCAAATGAAACTGACAGATCCAAACCAAATTAAAACAGTGGTTCTTGACACAACAAGCTAAGATTGTACCCAGAATGTGGAGGTTAGTGATACGAAGTTATTCATGGATTCAAGATGAGATTGGAAAGAGAAGAGAATTACTGAAATCTGTTAAATGCGTATTTGCTGCTGAACACAGGAAGTATTAAGTGACTAATGATTGAATTATGGAGGAGTTTCTGGAGAAAAACATGTTTGTCGTGGTCTGTAGTTACGTGTCTTTTGCAACAGTTGGAGACAAGCTTAGATCTAAAGCTAGTAAAATCACATTTATATTCTGCCTAATTATTTTCACTATCTTTACCACTGTTTTTTTTTTCTACAAGAAATGTAAGAATACTATTATTTGTGGCATGTGTTGACTGACAGACTCTAAGAACTTACCTGTGTGTAACCATCATCTTGTGTTTGAGACCGTAACAGTGAACAAAACCCTTCTCAGTTACCTGGGTACCAGATTGCAGTTAAATGCAAGGTCTAGTCTTATTCTACAAATTGATCAATGATTATATATACCTAATTTTTACATCATGTGTATCTGCCATTGCATCTCTGTTTGGAATGTAAATTATCTTTGATGTTTCACACCAATCTAAGATCTCACTGTAAGAATTCTGAGATCACTTATTTTTGTCCTCTGTTATCTTGTCCTCAATTTAGGTAATACGGAAGCAGAAATAAAGGGAGAGTCAGTGCATGTGTTATAGACAGAGCAAGTAGTTTCCTTCTTTAAGTGTTAGAAAACAGAGAGTGGCTGTAAATCTAACAGATATGTTTGTTTATGATGACTACTTTACATTTATAAAACTGCACTTTATAAGCTAGACCTCATCATTTAAAACCAAATACGAAGTTCTTTCATATGCCTAAGCCAGTTTGTTTGCAGAAGAGTCTGCATTTTTCACTATTATGGTATACAAATATTGTACAGGTTTTATCAAGACCAGTTTTTCTACTTGGTGCTGCTTTTTGGAGGTCCCTTCCAAACCAAATTTTGTGATTCTATGATTATAAAGGAAGATCAGGACTTGCATTTTTCTGACCCTAATTTAATACCTCAATTTAGGCCAATTTTTCTAGATTGAACTAGAAAGCTATTCATAAAAAATAATCTGTAGTATATATGTGCAGAAATTCATAGAAAATAAGTGACTTTGTTATCCATGCTTTCTACAAAGAGTAGTGACAAAAAAAATCAAAGAAATTGAAACAAGATGTGTTTGGATTGTTTTAAACCTTAAATGTTAATTATTAATGAAGACTTTTATATTAGTAAGATATATAGGTATGCACTTACTTAATGACAAGTGAAAAGATTTTGTCTCTTTTCCACATATGTCTCCAGGTTGAGGATTAATATACTGCTTTAATTTGTTCTCCACCTTAGAAAATTCTAAAAGGAGAGCTGTTTCAGGACATGAAGCACATGTATTAACTGTTAGATTGTAAGCAGTAGTTGTGTCCATCTAGAAAGCTCAGCAATCTTTCTAACTTGTGTTGGAATAAATGAAGCAAAATTGGTTTTTCTTTCACAGGGTGCAAGAGTCCAAAACACAGCCAAGAATTTAGGAGTGAGGGATCGAACACCACAGTCTGTCCCAAGGTAATTGATTGTTTATGTCCTAGACCATGATTTTGTCTAGTTTGTGCCAAATTATGTCCTAGACACTCAAAATCTAACAGCAAATATTGACTGTATTGTGCACTAACTGATAAGATTTGGATTTTAATGTACATAAAATCAATTATGTTCTTAGCTGTACAGTTTTACTTAAAGTAATTAGTTGCAGAAGTTCAGGCTATGTAGCTCCTCAAACTATGCCAATTTTTTTGAAAATGAAACCTAGCTCATGTAAATTGTGAAAACACTGGAGAAAAACCTTCATCACTTGTGGTGTTTAGTGGTTTGGGGGAAATACTCATAACTAAATCCATAACCTCATTTAAATGAGATACTGTACTGCAGTATCTTGGCAAAATCATGTTCTAGTTGTTTTTAGAGAGGACATAGTCTCCCTTTGTCTCTTTCTGAAACATCCACTAGAATGAAAAATGTGACTATTCTCTATTTATCCAGCTTTTTAATGCTGTGGTGGATTGCAGGTATTTGAAATATTTCTTAGCAAGCACAATACTTATAAATGAAAATAACAAACAACAATGTTCTTAATATCTTAAATGTGGTTTATTTATACAGATCTAATTTAAACTCTTTTTCTACCAATTTAAACATAATATTTTTTGTTGATGAGTGGTAACATGTTTAACAAGTTAAACAGATACATGGTATACATAACAGACCCACTGCGATGTTTAAATTTCAGTAAGGTAACAGTGAATTAGTCACGCCTGATAGAGGTAACCATGTGAATGAACACACATGTGATCCATAGTCTCACAGAAAGACTGGCTTCTGGGTCCAGACCAGTGATACACAGGAACTTTTTCTTAGGCAGTTTGCTCCCCTGTTCTCAGATGTCTCCATTTCCCCTGGTAGGGCATTGGGCTACTTCTCATAATTTGCAACAAATCACTGCACATTGATGTGCCTGTGCTCAATGTGATCCTAAAGAAAGGAATGTACATAAGTGAACAAAATGTGCGTAAATCTGAATAGCAGCTGCTGTCCAGTTGCTTAAAATTCCCCTACATCATTTGCTCTGAGGACAAGTAGTCTTAATAATTACCATTTTAACCTGAAGAATACACAGGTCTTGGTACTTGGGGCTGAGGGTTTCTGCACATTGTTCCACAGAAATTAGATGTTGCTAAAACATCAAGAACTAACTCCACAACAATTACTTAGATGAGATTCTGACAGTAATTTTATTTGTCTTCTGCCAGCTTTGAATATTGCTGCTTTATTACACCAGCAGAATCAAGTAACTCAAATAACCCCTGTTTATTTTTCTCTGCGTACTTGTCTGCATAAGGATCAAGCCATATTATTCTCTTATTGCTATACAAATATGAGATATACATGTATTGGCTTGTATGTGGCTCCTAAAAAATACATTGGCATCTGCACAATGTGACCTTAAATGAGCACATTACTGAATCTGCCAGGTGACAATGGGGAGGAACCCAATGATCTTCAGAGCACATTATGGTGGAAATTTGAAAGCAGGTTTGCACTTGTTTGGCTGACAGAACCGATGCTCCCAGTTCTTATCATCCCTAAATGATACTTTGTGATAGTAGATTCCCATGTAATTCAGGGAAAGGTTCTTTAGCCCGTGGTTGTTGTGAATTGTCAGCATCCCATGGTTTTTAACTCCTACAGGAACTGAAATCTGAGAACAGCAGCTACCCTGCCCTGTTCTTGCACAGTCATAGGATGCTTTTTCTGACAAGATATGCCTAGATGTTGAAGAGGCTTTTGCTATTCACGAGGGCAGCCTTACATACTCTGCCTCATACTTTCAGCAGTGGAGTATCTTGTCAAGAAGATACCAGGGCATTGATTTTGAATGGTTTTGAAACCAAACCATGTGTACTGATTTTTGGTTTTTGTGTTGATTTGTAGTATGATTTTGAAATGTATGAATAGGTAAAATTGAGTCATATAAATTAATTCAGATGTTTAGCAGGGAAATTTGCAGAATATACTTGGAAAACTCAGATACCCTAAGCATCTTAAATATCCTTAGCCCCTAAGGCACTGGCTGATTCACCACCCTGCCTGTAGCAAGACCTACCAAACCTGCTGTTTCTGTTGCTTTAGTATTTCAATATCAGAAATTCTTCATGTTAAGTATTAATGCACATGCTGTGTCATTGTCTCTTCATTTTTGGCTTATGATGATTTTTGTCCTTGCCATGAAATTCTCAGTCTCTTCTCTTTGCTTTTCCTTCAATGATACACTTTCCCTGAGGAAAATATGTAATCTCCAAATGAGATCACATCTATTGCTGTTCTAATTGCTAGGAGATACTGTATGCTGGACTTATTTACAGAACAGAGACCAAGGGCAGAATGATTGCTGTTTATTTTCAGTATTCTTAACATGAGGGTAAAGTTTCAGATGCTAATAACATCTTTATGAATGAAGGAGTGGCTATTTCAGTCCATCTTGAGGTAGTTATTTGGACCAAACCTCAATGGTCTCAACTTCATACATTTAGCAATAGAGGGAGAAAGTTTAAAGTCTTGATGCTGGTGTGTCACATCCCTGAAATCTGTCTTGGATTCTCCAAATAGAATCAGTTTTGTAGGGAATTGTGTTAGAGTGAGGTCTGACTACGTGCAAAACCAAAAAAAAATATATATGGGGAAAAAATGGGATTTGTGGAGACTTAGCTTTCTCCACAATGGGGTCTTCAGAGTAGAAATATGAAAACTTGACTAAACTGGAATGTCTTTATAAGATTGCTTATAGGTGTATGTTTTAATGATAATACTTTCAATGTAAACATTCACACTCTTGAATAAGATTTTGATCATTTTATACCAATGTTATTAAAACAAATACAGTGCCTCTTGTTTTACAGTGCAGGAGACTTAAATTAATTTGTGTTCCTTAAATTTACCCATTTTAATAATGACCATGCTCTCATAATAACAAATGCTTTGGGTTTTGTCATTTTCAGATTATACAAACTATGCCAGCCACCACCACCTGCTGGAGAAGAATGAGGAGAGCTGCTCCAGAAAATAATCCAGTAATGGCCTTTAGGATACCGGGACTTTGTGACGAAATCTAACTGCACTAGAGCAATGTGTGCCTGCAGCTTTGATAAATAAGAAACTCCTTTACTCAGGTTAAAAAAATACCCTAAGTATTCTCTATTGGTATTGAAAAATGACTCCCAAAAAGCACTCCGGCCTTACAATAGTAGAACAGGGATCTTTCTTGGGAATTTTACACTGGAATCAGATTCATTTGATGTGTCTTGTTCAGCCACACAATAGGTATAGCCAGAAGCTTGAAAACAAATTTCTTGTTCAGAGGAGTGACTTCTCTTGTACGCTCTACAGAATGCATTCTTGTGGAAGGAATAAAAGCCTAGATAAACTAGGCTTGATAATGAACATGCACTTCATACGGGGCCCTTTGCACTGATAAACCCTTTTTTCCTGTCTCTATCATAGCTTATCAGAATCATGACATTACTGTTTCAAGATAGAATGTAACTGAGGTTTAAAGATGGAAGACTCATCTTGGAGTTGTGTTTAATGGCTGTAGGCAGACTGCTGCTGTCAACATGTGCTTGTAATCAGTAAATATAGCCATATCTTAAGCAGTCTGCTGTCATGCTCCTCTAGGAAGAGTATCTATATGGAATATGAGGTGAAGTTTTGCCCTTTTTCAATTGCCATTATAATGAAGAAGGGTCAGTCTGGTCTTCATCTGTAGTTAGACTCAATTTCAAACTCTATCTAATGTACATTTTACATCATTGCACCTCTGTGCTTCAGAGTTTTCCAGAGTTGTGTTTATTCTTGTATAAGACTATACTAGCAATAAGGCAGGGATGAGGCAGTGTTGTTATGTTTAACTGGAAATGTCTGGGGTTTAAGCTGAAGCATAGCTTAGGGGTTTGCTGTTTCATGATACCATTTCCTGTATTTTGTCAGAATTGTTGTGTGTAGCATTTCAGTTCTTTGGAGTGGTAATTGTTATGGATTTATTTTGAAAGCTGTACTGAGTATTCGGAGGGCCCAGGGAAAAGGTATCTGCATTTGTCTGCCCTTTTGGCTGAAGTATTTTCAGAGAAAATGTCCCCAAATGAGGTTTCATATGTGAACACATTAAAACAAAAACTATACTCTGAAATAGTTCTACTTGCAGCAGTAGCTACACGTTCTATTAGAGCAAGACAGAAACTGTCTGAATAAAATTTATTTTTTGTATGACAGCAGCCTATAGTTATGCCGTAGCCATCAAACCTCACGACATAATATTTGCATGTTGTCTAACTATTTATGAAATCTTAAAAAAATATATTAATCCACAGTGAGATACAGGAGAAGTCAAAACAAGGTGTAGTCTTGCAAAGAGTGTTTGTTAGACAGGATATCTAAGGGACTTTTTACTTTTCTCCAAAGGAGGAATTAGGGTTCCTACCTTTTTCAGTGTTCTTAATGTTTTTACAGACTTTAACGTTGCTAAGAAAATAAATATTTTTATATATCCACAGATATATATGTCTGCACATCTATGTGAGTTTCAATATGTATATATTTATGTAGTCATATCAATTACTGGTCGGTCCAACCTTAAATATAGAATGTTTGCCTTAAACTGTGACAAAGACATGCAATAATGAACACTTTAGTAACAATTACTCCTTTGTGCTTTGAAGTTTACACTCTTACATAGTAACTGCAAGATGTGGGACTATAATCTTTTTGATTAACAAAGAGAAAAAAAAGACAGACAAACCCATAAAGTCTTACTCTTCAGAAATTTACTCTTTTTGTGGGAGACCTAATGCTTGTACATAAGAATGAGTCACTATTTCTGTTGCTATTCTAGTCATAATCTTGTGCTTTTGTACAATGTGTTTTGTTCAGAGAGGCAGTATTGGCTTGGGTAATTCCTGCTGCAGGCAAAAGTGCCAAAAATGTTTCAGTTTCTGCTTGTCAGATATCAGGAGTACAGAGGAGCCGTAACCTCCTCATGCCAAGGATGTTGCTGGTGTCAGCCTGGCTGTGAGCTCCCATCTTCTTGTCAGATTTGCTCACGTGAGGTTTGGTCTTTTACTGTGACGCAAGTCAGCTGCATGGAGCTGCTAATCCTCTATAGTGTAATGCAGCCTAGAGGACAACATCTTCTGCATGCACACACTGCTGTAATTAGTCATCACTCTTTTCATTGCATTGGAAATGGTAGGAGTGCAAATATACCAAAATAGTCTCCCTGTATAATATGGCAATTGACTAATTCATTTTGTTGTTGAAAGCACAGGGTAGTGGACATTAATAAAAAGTGAAGGACAAATATAAGCCAGTCACTGGACCAATTTTTTTAGCTATCGTTTTGTAAGTGTGCATCAGAAATGTTGACCTCTTGGGTTTTTATCTAGTTTTTAGTTTTTCCCTGCCCCTCAACCCCTCCTAGGGGCAGTTTTCAAAAACTTGTTTAGCACTATGAGCTTCATTGGTGACTCATACTGCAAAATAAAGAATTTTTTTAGACTGGTATCAAAGGGGCTGAGAAACTTAAGCCCTGGGTTTCTGGGATTACAGATTGCATGTAAAGACAAGATTTCCAGAGGAAGTTGGGCATATATGTCCTACTGACTGTCTGTGGAAAGCAGGTGCCTAATTTCTCAGAATTTTCCTCAAAAGCCAGCATTTGCTTAAAACATCATGCATCTTTTCAAAGTGCTTTTCTTGTCTGTCTGTTTTCAGAATGCACTGCACACTCTTAATACGTCTAGCTTCTAGTAACATTGGATGATTCTTTAAGAAGCCCATTCTTAAATTAATTTATGTATGTTCATTATTAAGGCTATTTACCTTGTTGGGTAAATATATAGAGGACGTTGTTTGTTCTTTACGCAAGGTGCAGTTGCAGGGTGAAAAAAAAAAATCCATTCTCATCACAGTATGTTTAAGAGTCTTTAAACTCTTAAAGTTTAAGACTTGCAGATGACAAGAAGACCAAGAGTGATGATTTACAAGAACTGTAACACCCATAGCTTGTTAAATCTTTGCTTCTACCATAACAGATTATGCAGCTTGTTTTTAAGACAATGTGTTGTCCTGGTTTAGGGGAAACATTCTGTATTTTAAGTTTACTTCTTCATCCAAGACAAATGTAATTCTTCTGGGAATAAATTCAAGGATCTAGAGACATATATTACCAAACATTGACTACCATGATTCAGTAATAGTCTATGGGGGATTTATAGGAGAGATTTTACAGCTGGGAAGGGAGGGTTAAGGGCCAAGCAACAGCTAAATTGCCATAGGGTTCACACTTGGAGAAAACTTAGATTTTTAAAAAGAGCTTGTGACATTTGGCCTGTTTTTGTAACCATCTTCTCTGAATAATGGGATGGTAAACAGTCTTTAGTCTACAAAATGAGTAGTGATTCAGTCTAACTCCCCAAATTAGTGTTTCATAACACATCTTTTTTCTTGTAGGTTGTAAATGTAAATTAATGAAAAAGGTATATATTCCAATTTCTCAATGTCAAATATTTTTGTGTTTAGGGATTTATTTCAAAGTAAATATTCCTGCTATCAGCTGAACCAACAAACCAATTTTATGGCCACTGAAAGTTGCAATCTGTGGTGATTTTATAGATAATTTTCACTGGTGCCTAGCAAATGCATCAGGTTTTTGGGTTGTTTTTTATTTGTATATTTTAATGCAGTCGGTAGCGGTCAGAACTGCTCTCCTGCTGGTTTAGAGCCAAAACAATTAAACTTAAGTTGATGAGGATTTATAGTAATCATATTTCATTCCATTTGTTAGAATTCCCTACTGGAAAAAAATGAACCCATTTTATTGATCTGTTTTTACCCACAGAAATTCACAAGCAGACAACAGTGATTTTTGTTTCTTAATTCATTGTCAGATGTAGTGTGTATATGTATATATTTAAGACAATTGCCTGAATGTGAGTATACACATCATGGTTAAGCATGATGCTCGGAAAAGTATCTTTCATTTATTTTCATTTACATTGTGAAATCAGTAACTGTAGCATATATACATATTGTTCCATATTCTTGACTTTACAGCGACTTCATGGATATGTCTGCCAGCATTTTACGCATATTTTGCACCATTTTTGCTTAACTTTATGAAAAGAGGAGAGTTTCTCAAGCTAATGCATTGTCTTATGTATTTTATCTCTACTTGTTGATAAATGCAGGTAGTGCTTTTCTAATTGTACTCAGCAGTACACGCTGGCACTGGTAAATTAGATGCACAGTACATACCTGTCTCAGGATACCTGGATTTTTCATCATTAGAATTTTGAAGTATAAAAAGATACTGAACTCATATTTTTCTATGCTGACAATTAAGTAGGGGTTTTTTTTATACACTGTATATATCAATCAAGTTTTCCTGAAGAAAATATATTAAGACTGTTTCCCTTTTCCTGCTAGAAGGCATGGGTTTATGTTGTCTTGCTATGTATGTATAGATGAAAATACAGCATGCACAGTCATGCAGATGTTAACACTGGCGAGAAATTTCAGATTGTCCAGAGGCAAATCAAGTCGTCATTTCTTACATTCTTCTCCAGAAATAACACCTCCATGCTAGAAATCCTGTATGGCTAGGGTGGAACTGCTTCAGAAATAACTTTTGCTTCATTTTGAAAGTACAATGGAGCGTTCAGAGTACCTAGGACATTTCTTCAAGCACTTGGTTCATTGGAATACCCACAACATTTTGTGTGCGTGTCCTATCTGTACCACACACCAGATTAAAAAGACCAAGCAGCCCTATTAACTTTTTAACAACCTGTATATAGTGTATGTATTTGGTTATACTTGTGTTACACTTTAAAAATGAACTTAATTTCTGCATTGAGTATTGCACATGTTTTTCAAATGAAGAATATATTGTTTGTAATGTCTCATTAAGCACAAGACAGCATTACTGCTTTGAAATAGTATGTATAAGTACAGGCATACATGGAATCTCTCAGCTTTTGTTTTAAAGCAGTCAAACTAGCAGGTCTGTGGGTAGTTGAGTTTGTTAGAATAGAAGTAACCTTTGGAATTTAATTTTAAATATCCTTGAAACATGGATTTAAATCACTTTTTGCTTTTTTTTGTAAAGTGCCTGTGTAGCATACTTTGCATCTGTTGCTGTATTGATTATGGGTTAAACTAATACTGTGTACTTTTAGAACTATGGTTTATTTTTTTAGTCTACGTATTAAAGACTGGAATGGTAACAGTGTATCACAAAATGTCAGCAATAAAACCATTCATAATATGGTCACTGCAAATCTCTTTATTTGGAAGCAAGAAATAAGTTGTCTGTCTGTCTGTCTTTAACCCTTTCAGTATGGCTGCCCTAGGAATTCTGCAGCAAAAGAACAGAAATTTTAAACTTCTAGAAATAAATGTTTATAGCAAGAAGCTCTTCTGAGAATTCAGGCCCAACCTAGGTTAATTGCTGACAATAAAGAAGACCTTTATAACCAGTGGAAAACTGAAGCCTGCCTGAGCAGTAATCTCTGGTTTGGGGCAGTTTTATTTTATGAAGGCTGGATGAGACACACGCATGAAAATTCACTGAAGTGTGAAGCAGTCATCATATGTCCACTGCTGTGCACAAGGATAATATGACAAGCATAATGTGGAGTGTTGCACTCCATGTGCTAAAAAACCCACTTGTAAATGATTAATCTTTTAGAGGGACTGTAAACTAGCTCCTAGCTACTGTTGGGATACCAGGGGCTTGGGAAGTTGCTCTGTTTCTTTCACAGGACTGAAAGCTGATGCGATATTACACCTCACTGAGCAGTTGTCTCTGTTTGAAGGAATTTGATTTCTACGTGGTGTTTGTGATCAAGACCAAGAGGAACAGTGGAAGCAGTGCTTTGTAAAATCCCTTTTGTTGTCCATCTTCTGCTAGCCAGAAGGAAGGTGAGAATGAAAGTGTTTTTTGATAACTAGATTTCAAAAGACAGATTACATTTTTCCTTTTCTTCTGTCCCAAGTATTCCCCTCTCCATATATTTAAGAAGGAAGGCAGCATGGAATTTCAGAGAAGAATTGAAAAGCAGAAGTAACCAATTGATTTCAAATAAGGCCTGATTTTCTGCCATCATAAGTGAGGTTTCTTTTTTTTCAGTGTTCTTTCCTAGGATCTTGACTTGCTGCCATGAATGCATCAGAAATAAAGAATTTTCTTTATCAATGCACACAATAGGGATAAATAGCGGTTTGAAACAACTTCTGAGGAAGGTATCAATTACACCATGGTAGCACTTGAGTGTCCAATAATTTCTCATCTTTCATGAGAAAGTATTGCTATTGTCATGATTTAAAAGTCAAGATGTCTGACATGTACATGTCAAAATTTGTATGAGACAGAGCACGAGTCCACAATTCAGAAAAGGTAACGTGTCTTTGCCTCACATCAAAGTTTGCATCAGCTAATCTTTCAAAGTTCAGACACTTCCTTTTAAATGTTACTCATAAACTAACTTTTACTATGTGTTTGGTTGCCTTTTTTTAATGGCTCATTATGTCATGCAGAAACAAGATAAATGATGCTCATACTTTGCGTATACTAATGAAGTGGAATTGTTAACAATTACTTCATTCTTGCTTGTAGAAATCTTGATTCTCTGAAACTGCTTTCCCAGATAGTACTTGATTATTTTTTCCCCATTCATTTCTGTATAAAATTTCCCTCTGTGGAGCTGCTATGGTCCTGAGGGCACCAAAAGGCCCTAATTTCCACAAGCAGCCTTGCTCCTGCACTCACTGGCCACGGATCTGGGGCAGGCTCAGGCCTGAAAAGCTCCTTTCTCCAGCCTTATCTCCTGGATTGACCTTGAAAACTGTTATGAGTAGATTTGTCTCTAGTCCTGTCTTCTGTTTCTGACTGGACTTTCTGGATGGACCCTGCACCAAATCCCATGTTTTCACTTCTCTGGTCATGCTTGGACTGTCAGCAGAACCTGTTGTCCTGGTCCTGCCATGGGGAGGGCTGTGTTCACCTGCAGGTCATGGCTTGTCCTCCTTCAGGGAGTGGACCTGCTCTTGCTGCTCCCTGCTGTAGTACATGTACAGGCTCTGCCACGTCTAGCATACTGCTGGTTTGTGTTGTATTAAAGCAGATTAATAGATTAATAGATTTCTTTATCAGGGTAGGAGGGATTTTAACATCTCAAATAAATATTTGGTGTCTTTCCTTGTGAAGCATAGCAGCTTCTAAAAGTAGGAGGAAATTGTATTGGATATATTCTGGGAGCATAATCAAATGAAAGAAACACCAATAGGTTTTGATTCTACTTTCATTTAAACGAATAACCAAATTATCATTGACTACAGAGAATGAATCCATAATACTGGGACTATTATGCCAGAACCGGACTAGCTTGAATGCTTGTCAGTGTGTTTAGTTCACCTAATTAGTGAAACTATTCATGTCGCAAGACAACAAGCCTGACTGGAAATGAAAGGCAGACAACGTGTAATCAATGGGGTTTTGTCAGCAACCAGCCATACAGTAGGTCTAATCAAACTAATACAGGGCATGATTGCAAGCAAACGAACATCCGCACTGCATTAAGTAAAGTCAGTGCCTCATCACAAAAGTTAATGACAACCCATCACCCAGATTAAGACAGAAATAATGTCTGATCCTGATAAGTGCTACTTGCTCATATTGTCGTACGTTTCAGAATACATTGAGAATTGAATTCAAATCTGAGACAAAGCAAACTTGATTGAATGTTTAGCAATATATATTAGATGCTGCTCCAAAATATGAAAATATATAAAGCTTTTATATATATTAAGAAGATGGGTAGGTGTTTGGAATTTTGGCAGCACACCCTGGAGATTGGTAGCTTGGGAAACAAGGAAATAAGAATAATCATGTGCCAACTTTAAAGGACATTTGTGGGCCTGATACAGACAGAACAGACAGTCGGCTTTCATTTCTGGATTAGTTCCCATGACTTTGAGAGAAAGCACTACTGTTTGAAACTGTAGTGTGGGACTAAACTGCATTATCTGGATACTTATCACACAACAGTCACGAGGAGAAAGAGGTTCTCCTTTAGTCCTAATCCTTGTGTTTAAAGAAACACAAATTCCTTACCTAATCATTGCTTCTTTTTAATGTGAGAAATAATCAGTCTTGCTGCTGTCTCTGGTAACAAACCAATGTGTTAAATGGGGTTTTAAGCCTCTTCCCTTCCTTTTTCACTTTCATTTAATAAACTCATTTATTTGTGCCAGGTGGATGCCTCTCAGAGGAACAGTAGTAGGAGGTAAGATTCCAGTCACGTTGATCTTATGGGCCTGTCGTGCCTTCCACACCCCTCTTGAAGGTCATGGTCTGTTTGGAGCTTCCTGCAAGAGCACCTGTCCTGGTCATGAGCAGTCAGGCAAAGAGAAGACTCAGATGGAGGAGTGACCAAAGTGAGTTGAGACTGTGGTAAAAATACACCCTATTTCCATTGAAGTTTAATGGTTATCTAAATGAGCTTATAACAAAAGCAACCCAGTTTGATATAATAAAAGTAGAATATGAGCCTTACTAATGGTCGTTCATATATCTGATTGCTAGAAAACCAGGAAACATATATTCTGTATGAGTTAGAATAAAAGGGGGACAACTGCTTATATCAAGTCTTAGAACAGTAAAAAAGTTTGAATGAGAAGTGCAGAAAAAACAGTGGAAATTCCTACTTTGCCTCTAGGTATCCTTATTATTTAAATTTGCTTTAGGCCACGTTAGATCAAAAGAATGAGGATGTATCCCTCGTTATAATCATTATTTCAAGAGAATCCAAAGCAGTTCAAAACTCTTTCTGAAGAAGCAGAAAATTACATTCTCCCAAGTCCTATTTCCCTGTTTCCAAACAACAATAACAGACCAGAAATTATGTTGAGGTTCCTCTGGCTTGCACTCTTGTTAGTGCAGTGCATCTTGTGTAGCTTCAGCAGAAGAAAGAGAAAGAATTGTTCCTCTTCTTGAGCACAGCCAGGCTGCTGGTGTGCAGTCCCAGGATAAGCATGTTCAACTATTTTAAGATGGAGATTTATAAAAACTTCTTATTGCCAGGCCAAAAACTCTGACAAGATTTTCATACCTTTTCAGCATGTGGCCCAGTCTTGTGCCTTAGATGAGGCCTGCTCTGTTTCCAAATCCTGGAGGACCTTTGATGAATGTCAGGCTCCAACCTGTTTGCCTGCCAGCCCTAGGTGTACACAGAGCAGAGCTACAGTTGCTCAAGGCATTTTATTCAGCCAGGAAGGATGCATCTGGAGAGTTCAGGCATAGTCATAAAGCCGTTGAAGAAACATCTTTGGACTTAATGACTGACATCTTGGTATAGGTAATGAAGTTGTGGTTATCTAAAAGTAAAATCAGAAATTATGTTATGTTTTTCAAAGTGACTCAGGACTGGATTATCAGAATATATACCTATATATAATCAACTGGCACTAAGATATGGATCAAAGGAATTAATCCAGCTTTAGACTTGGATTCTGACTTGTGACCTGGCTTCTATTCATTAGTCACTGGTGTCAACAAGTGCTAAGTGTCCAGGCATGTCAATCACTTCCGAGAACAGAAATAATGCTTCTGCTCCGTTAGTCAGCTCTGATAATTTTACAGTGCTAAGTTCTTCTTACAGTAGGCAAGAAAAGTCTTAAATCCCTTTTATGAGACATTTGTATTTGGATACCTAACCATGAAGACAACAACTTGTTAAGTTTTCTAAAGCTTGGTCCAATTCTTTTCCCTGGCAGTTAGGCATTAAAATGCTTCTGAAGAGCCCACCAGGCTATCTATACTATTTGTAAAGAGGTAGCTTTAAGCATCTCATCTAGATGCATATAAAATGTAAGATGAAGGAGGTAATATTCATAGTGTCATAAAATTCCTTCAGAAAACAAGTGAAATACCAATTCATATAAACAAGCTTGATCTTTCATTTATGATTTTCCAGTCATAAGAGCGGTGCACAACTCTTCATACTTGCATGAAGTTCCAGTATTTAATATTGTCAAAGCAACAGCCTTTCACTTGTAGTTCAATTCACTATGTATTTGTCTAATTTGGTGTGACTCACTACTGTAGAGACCTTTCCACGTAACTGCCAGTCCCAGTGTATGGCAAGATATATTTAAATTCTTACTGGCAAAATGATCAGTTATTCAGAGATTCTGGCTTGTATTCAGAGTTTCCTTTTCTCCAATTTCCTTTCCAAATGTCCTTGAATATATTAATGTCCCTGCTGACCATCTGACAGGCTCTCTGGCTGGCTCCCACCCACTGCAAACCTTATTATTAACACTATTAGTACCACCACACTTTCCCACATATCTCACCTATCCAAAGATTTTTCAAATTCATGCATAACCTGGAAGTGGAAATGTGGAACATTTCCATGTGGAAATGTTATAGATAGTCTCCCTGTTCTATTGCAGGGTTGTAACTAAGTTAGGAAAGGAGGAGAGTTCAGGACCATGGCAAGGAATTTTCCAATCACTAACATGCACTTAGGTAATTATTTGAGGTAAATAATGCATGGAATCTTTTCTGCTTCGACATCTGTAAAATGCAAACAGTAGTTTTGCCCCAACCTTTAAGGTCTTTCTCTCTTTTTCTGTATGTAAATGCTGCTTACAAGCATCTGTATCAAAGTTTTTGATGCTCTCAATGCCAACCAACCTTTAAGGTCATGATATTTGCACCACTAAAATTCCACTGCCTACCTGCCTGACTGCTTTGGGGCACCCCCAATACTATCTTTATCTAGTAAATTATTTAACCTCTTTGGAAACACAAAGTAGATATTCTGCTTGTTTTGCTAGAAGGAGTACCAGAGCTCACACACAACATTGAGAGGGAGGTGGTATAGCTAGGTCATCCTCAAGCAGATAAGAGTCCAGTCCACTTGTGCTTATGTATTTTACTGGCAGGAATGTACTATACACAGTTGTATGAAAGTGGGAGAGGAAGATCCATGTCCGCTGGAATTTCTGGAGAACTGGTAACTTTTCAGAAGCATCAACAGAGAGAAGAGCTGAATCATTCAGTTCTTCTGGTGGAGGCTTCCAGTAACAGCTGAACCCTAATTATTTCATCACATAACTAGATTATTCCTATCATAAGGGCTTACATGGGCCAGACATGCCAAGTCAGGCCCGTGTCAATACCCCGCAGGCTAATTATTAGGATGGTATTTATTCTGAACCTGTCAAAAGAGAAGCTATGCAATTTACCGAGTCTATAATTCTGCTGATGATAATTAGCTCTGCTTTGCCCTAAATGTTCTAACAAATTGGTCGTTTGCACCAAAATATGTTCAGCAATATTTCTGTATTCTATCTACGTAGTCATCAAAATGAGTAAAGTTTTACATCAGTGTTAATTATTTAGCATGTTCTCATTCTCTAAGCATACAGAATCTTCTTTTCTTAAATGCCTCCAAATTACCTAACTCCATGAGGAAGAAGAGGAGGATGGGGAGATAAGTAAGGTGGCGAGATGAGTAGTAAGCTCTTCAGATATTGTGCTCAAAAGCCAATAATGTTAATGGCAAAAACTTTTTGGCTTCAAGTGGCTTTGAAGGAGCCATCATTTGAATGAGAAGATGCTCTCATTGCTACAGATTAAAGTAAGAGAAAGATCTGTATGGCAGCATAAAACATTTCAAAGTTGATTTCTCACATTAGGTGAGGGTTGGAAGCTGGGCCAATACACGAGCATATCTCGGAAAAATACAGACTCTAATTTATGATGTATATTACTGTTACATGAAGGAAAAACAGCTATAGAAGAATTAGAACAATAGATTCATCTTTCATCTATCCATAGATGTCAATAGCTTTTGGATTGCATGCAGAATGATTTTTTTAATTCTTCATAAAATTTACCCAGGTAATGATATAACCTTGTAGTCTTATTATGACTTGGGCTGAGTAAATTGTATAAATCATAGTTCCGTAATCCAGCAAAGAAGGATATGGAGACTTCAGCCATTGATACTGCTCAGAAACTATATTAAACATACATAGTTGATTGCCATAGTGTTCTTAATGCTGAAAGGGTTTCTCGGACAAGGGTTTTCTGGGACCTACAAACACCTCATAAGAGAGGAAGATTTGTTTCAGAATTTCTGCCATTTTATTCTTGGTGGCAAGCATTTTGAAGACCCCTTGAGGATGCTTAACATGCAGAAGCATCTTCCAGACTCAAGCGGCCAAGCTGATAGTGGTTTAAATTTAGATTTGACTAAGCCTTAAAGTGCATGGTTGCTTTAATTTGTTTGGGAAAGAGCATTTCTAGAACATGTACCTGGATCAAAACATTCTTTCTACTTTTTATTTAAGGTTCTTTAGATGCACACACTGTGAGTGTCTATAAAAGTGTGAAATAGGAAAAAAACCCTTTCATATTGCATGTCAAAGAAAGGTTATTCAGGAGAGGGATCGGTAAAAGCGCTATGTTGGCAACAAGCATTTGCTTTTATGTCACTGCAGAATACTTACTGGAAGAAGGGTAACGTTGTGCCCATTTTTGAAAAGGGCAGAAAAGATGACCCTGGGAACTACCGACCTGTCAGCCTCACCTCTGTGCCTGGGAAGATGATGGAACAGATCCTTCTAGAAGCTATGCTAAAGCACATGGAGGATGGGGAGGTGATTAATGGCAGCCAGCACTCTGTCCAGTTTCGAATGCTTCCACCATCCTAGTACAAGAGATGTACAGCAGAAGGAAGACAAGGCTGGAGCACATACCATAAACTGTGAGGTTGAAGGATCTGAGCTTGATCAGCCAGGAGCAAAGGAGGTTGCAGAAACTAAGACAAATTCTCCTGAGTAGTGCAGAACAAGATGTGATAGTCACAAGATAAAATATGGAAAATGCTGCATGACCACTCTTAAGGGAAAGAACAGTCGTCACCTTAAGCACTGGCACGGTTTGCCTCAGACAGGCTGTGAAATCCATCTTCATCCTTTGAACTGGATCTTCATCCTTTTGAAGCTGGAAAACACCCTAAGCAATCTTATCTAACTTTGAAGTTAATACGGCTTTCATATTCCCTCTGGCATAAATTCCTGTGGTTGTTGAATCAATTGCCACTAAATGAAGGCCTCATCCACCCGCACGTTCCTTCCAGACATGCTGATCCTAGACTGGTTCCCAGATATCAGTGCAAGATAATGTCTGTAGGTTCCATAGGCTTCTAGAAACTACTAGATGTGGTAAGCCATATTCTCAACTATGGCTGGCTCCCTCTGAAAATTCTGGACAGGCATCCTAGCCATGCCAGGAGTGTTGAACCATGTGTCTTCAACTAGTAGCATTGATCTTCTGGACTGAAACTTCCTCTTTATGATGAGAAACCTGGCTAGAATGGTGATAAGCAGTTCAGTTGTCAGAGACCCGAGCTGCTGATGGACATGTCTTCTATGTGCCCTGCCAGTTTTCAAACACCAGTTCTTTCAGATAGTTGTCTACCTACATAGCAATAGGTCATGTTATGGATTTCTGGATACTAGGGAAAGCCAGATACACTTCAGGTGGCACAGACTGTTGAGCAGGAAGATCAAGAAGGGCAACAAAAGGCAGCAGTTACTGCTGAACTGAATTTGGTAGCTGTGGATACCTTTGGCTGTGTCTACTGCATGGTGGTTCACCAAATGTCAAAAGAGAGGCCTCTATGCAGGTGTGAAGAGATGCACTGTAGCTACTTGGCAGTACGGATGAAGCTGCTGTGCTCAAGAAAACACTAGACTTGAACTCAACTTTACCATATGCAGTTGGCCTCTTTGCCCTTTTATAGATCTCAGAGATAATGGAGAAAAATATTTATGGTTCCTTACATGCCAAGAACGTGATTACATACCACTTACGCAATTATTCCTATTGACTTTAAATGTGTGGCGGTTGTGTCAGCAACATCATTAGACTGTCAAATGAAAAGCAGAGAAAGATAAAGATTGAATGCTGCATCACATCTAGATAAAATTATTTGATGATAAAATACAGTAGAAAGGTGAATGTGATTTTAAAACTAATAACATTTTCAGTCCTCAAATAGACTCGGACACCTGCACGGGAGTTAAGAGTTTTTATTTTCTATAGTAAAGAGACTTAGAAAAGGCGTAACAAAGAGCAAAAGTAGGAGGAACAGTAACTCCCAGACTGCTGACTAGTCAAGTACCATCAAATAGTTGCCTACAGTGGTTACTTGAACCATGAATACAATATTACTTTTTGTCTAAGAAGGCAGAACTTCTTTACCATCATAAAAAGTTTCAGTTCAAGAACATATCAAGAAAAGGGTTGTAACTCATCCAAGTTGTAGGGCCTGGATGTGAGATGGAGAACAGAATCCTAAGTAGAGATTTAAAAGAAGATACGGTATGCTTATAAATATAAAAAGGAGAAATATTTTAATACCTATTTTTCTTTGCTGCCAATAAAAACACTGAGTGGGATTCCTCAGGGGAATGCAGAGATGGAAATCCATCTAAACTATAACCTCCCCATGAGGACTGGAAGACTGTGCTTCCTCCCTTTTTGGAATGGTCTTGATTACCTGTTGAAAAATTAATAACAGAGTACAGAGATTGTGATGATAAAGGATACACGCTTCCATCGATGCAGTGCAGCAACTGGTGATAGCACAACGATTCAATGCAATTTAGAGAGTCAAGAATTATTAGAGAAAAATCAAAGAATAAATGTATTTTCCTAAAATGAAGCACTATGGTTTTCTTAGCTGCCCAAATATTCTGTAGAAAACTTTTTTTTAAAAAAATGTTAATTTACTCTAAGTACACTTTTTCTGTTAAACTTTTTTCAGCAGCTTTTCTTTTTTATTGATGAGAAAACAAACTATTTCTGGTTTGGTTTTTTTTTCTAAACTAGAACTGAGTTTTGCATATATTGAATGCTGCTACAAAAAGGATGGGAGCTTTTTTTCCCTCCATGTCTATTGTGTGAAAGATCTCAAATAGCAGAGGAAAACCAAAAGAAAATTAGAAATTCTTTCTATCATGACATGAAGAACTGGAATAGGAAAGGTCTGCAGTCTCTCATACTGCAAGTCTTAAGGAATATATCTGACAAACATACATTACAAGTGAAATAGATGTGGCCGATTCTGCTTTTGGACCAAAGAAGTACATAAAGGACTTTTAAAAAAACATTTCTAGCCCTCATTGTCCATATTTTATGACACTCTAGTATGACCCTGAGCTTGCCCTGACCTACAGGCTGATAATGAAACACAGTCAATGTTCATTTTGTATTATTAGTGGTTTTGCACATCTGCTGGCATCAAGAAAGAAGCTCTTTACTTTGTAAGTTCAAAGTCACATTTTGGAACTGATAGGATCTGGTCCTTTCAAACAAACACAAAACCCCTTCAAAAGCAACAATTACCATAAAATTTCTATTTTAAAGCTGATCAAGGTGATTTTATTTTGTGTCAATGTAAAGTTATGCAAAATAGAAGTTAAACAGGAAGTTACCAGCTTTCAGCTGTTGTAAATAAGAATGGGATTATTGGAATAAAGTAAACCATTTCTGCCTGCTCCAAAAAGTTATCTGATCATAAACATTTTGCTACACCACTCTATGTGCATCACAGAAGTAAAACATATTTTCTACCCCAGCTTTTGGGAAGATTCTTACTATCTTCCTTATCAGGATTTTGAACAAATTGAGTAGCATATAAGACCTAAATCCTGCAAAATGTGGATTAGAACAAAAGTCTGGGAGCTCTGTCTGTGCAAAAACAGGAATTGGGACCGAAAGGAACTGGAAAGGGTATTCTGCATTCTACAGCAAACATTAATAACAGTTCACCTCACCTACAGTATATGCAGACTTTTCAAATGGACTGTGCTTTAGTGCCATCTTTTCCAGGCACTTACAACCAGACCTAACCTTGCACTTCTTTCTTTATTTTTCATTCCTTGGGCGTTTTATATATATATATACACACACACACACACACATACATATGTGTATGTACATATATACGTGTGTGTATGCATGCATGCATGTATTCAAATCCGTTCTGTTCTTTTTGAATTGCCATTTTTGCCTTCCCCCCACATTTGTCCTGTCTCTGTGGACTAGTCTCACATTTCCTGAGGAGCAGATCACTCAACTCCTGTTGACTCTGTGCTCATGAAGCTATTGAGATCTGTAAAGTTAAGCATATGTACAAATACCTTCAGGAACAAGGTCTCAGCTATCTCTGGATGCTTACATTTCAATGTGTGGATATTGCTTCTATTTGATCTCATAGCTTCTATGACATCTATTAAAACAAGGCTAAACCGATTGCCTCTATGCTCCTACTGGCCCTGGCTCCCTTATTAGATACTGGAAATACTTAACATGGTACATTTTTCAGTCTTTATGAATTTTCACTGAATTGTGGTAAGCAATTTCTATCTGTGTCCCTTAGTGTTTTGACCTGCCCTTCTTTGTCTAGGAGTTTCTAACCATGCTGAATGCTATATGAATATTTTTCTAAGAGATTTTGTTCCACTAGTCATCATGAGTTTTAATTACTGAGTTTTAGCTCATTTAGGTCATTTGCATATATGTTTAAGATTTTACTGTGTTCTGTGATGTTGGTTTTTTTCGAAGTATTACTTGCTCTCAGGATGTAGCATTCATTTGGTTTTGCTATATAACAAGCCTACCACCCAAAAATCTAATTGCCACTAAAAGCACTAGTTCTGTTGAAATATGTCATACTCACATACATACATTTCTATTTCTTTTAATGTGTTTTCCTTGTACAACTTACAACTTATGTAAAAAAATTTTAAAGGGTTTTAAATTAACCTACATACACATTAAAAGAAGTGCATAAATGCCCAATGAAGTTAAAGAATAGAAATAGTCAACATTTTTGGTTATTAATACCTGTTGAAACAATTTCACAAATGAGGCACTGAAACTATTTAGTAGATGCTGTGCTAGTAGTTTTGATCTCACTGGATAGAAAAATTCTTTTTCTCACAATTCACTCACTCATTTCTGATAATTTATGAATAATCTTTCACTGTATTTCATATGCTACCCTTATTCATCCCAGACAGAGTCTTTGTCCACAAATATTCTAGATATAAATGTATATGTAAGTGGAAATTTTCATTATATATGTTAATTGTAATGATATTACTTAGATAAAACCCTTCTGAAGAAGGAAGTTGAATTTAGGCAGGAGCTCACAAATAATTTCTGCAGTAACCCAGTGTCTTCCAGCTCATTTGGCATTAAATCACACCAGATTAATTGTCAAGTTGCAAATCACTAACTCAATCTTCTAAAGTCCCTTTATGTATTTTGGAAGAGCATCCAAACCTGATGCAGCCTGACCTTAATTAGTTTGAGTGAGCTGAGGAGATCACAGAACAATGTGAACTACTGTTCGTTTCTGCCATGATTTTAAAAAAAGAGTGAATACAATGACCATATTATACAAAGAACAGCCATAAGGAAATGCTAATTACATAAAACAATTAATTACGAACATATGCATAATAGCATCTAAATAGTGAAAGGCTATAAAATAAAGCACTCTCTGGAGTAGAAAACTATGAGAAATTATTGGTGTAGCTATTTACTGTGGTGCTGAAAGTTCACGTTGATAGCCAGCTGGAGAAGAGGGAGATGTAGGGCAGAGGGTATATTTTTATCCAGTGATAATTACACCTGTGAAAGCCAAACACTTTCCTACCTATGGGCTACTTATTGCCACAGTCTGTGGAATGACCAAATAAATGTCCTCATGCATGGACAAAAAGGTTTATTGTTAAACACATTGCCCGCAAACTCTTGGATTTTCAGGCTTTTGCGAATTGAAACTCTATGGGTTTTTTTCATATTTCTATTGCAAGTAACAATGTCTGTCTCCATTGCAGAACTGGGTAAGACAAGGCTAATCCAAGCAAACTGAACAATTGTATCTTTGCTAAGCCGACATAGTTGTATCCACATTCATTCCATATTTACTTATATGAAGAGTTAAAACCTTGGGGTCTGAGAAAGGATCACAAACCTCTTTGTAATGTACTAAGCTGTGTAATTTTATATTTTTTTTGTATAAGGAAAATGTGTATACCATAGATCTTTACTCCTCCTTCCCTTCTCCAGCACATTATAGCTTACAGAATGATTTCTAACAAGCCCACTTGGTAGGAATTTTGAGTTGGAAAAGGCAATTCCTTTTTCAACTGTTAGTAGAAAGTGACGCATTTATAAGGAAAAGCTCCTCTTTCTCCTGATAAAATTTGATGCCTGGCAGTCTTGTGGCCTGGTCTAACACAGAACGGCACAACTGTTCTTCCTAGTATTCTGGCCTAAGAAATTTGGAATTTCTTACAACTGTAATGCTCCCTTCATTATCCAGGAGTAGAATAAAGTTTAGGTAAAGGTAAAAAAAGTACTGACAGAAAATGCAGCACCACAGAAATTACTTTGTAACAAGTAATCATTTTTTTTCACCTGGATTGCACTTTTGGAAGGTGTTTTGAATCTGCTGCGGCTGCCACCTTGCCAAAGCCTTGGGTAGCATCTTAAGAATCTTTCAGGTGTTATATTAATATCAGACTGCAAATTATAATCACAGGCCAGTTGCTTTGGGAAAACTTAACTAAACAGAATTAATATGAAACTCATTTGATTCCTACTCTGTCACTAGAGCATTTTATACGGACTAATGTCTCCTTTTTTATCCAAAGTGACATTAGTTTTTCGTTAGGATAGATCTACCATTGTGATTCACATCTTCCCAAACCCTAGTTCCAGTCCACTTCTTAAAAACACACCACCCCTTCTTGCAGCATGCTTTTTGCACAGATGTTCTATCTGATTTTATTGTAATCACTCTTTTCCTAATGTTCCTTCAGCTCATATCTTTTTTCCTCTCCTTGGACTATAGCCAAAATAGTCTCTGATCTTATTGTTCAGTACGCCATGTGAGAAAACACATTTGATCTTATCTCACAGCTCATCACCACCATTGTATCACAGACAAATTTTCTTAATCATGCTGGAATTTTTATTTCACTTATGCTACAAATCTAATGGAAGTTCTGTAGAACTTAGGAACTAATCCTTTTACAGGTCACTTTAATGTCTGAGCAAATCTACAAGCATCACTTTTCTTGCTCTCAGGGCTCAATATTTGTATTCTGTTAATACACAGTGGCAAATCTTGCTCTAGTTGTGTACTAAAAGGCTTACTTTTGCATCTCCAAGCTCCGTATCAACTGGGAGATCATCACTTACCCATCGGTAACTTCATCCTCCAGCCCAGGCCGGACACTGAAGGCTATGTGTGTCCTCATGCTCTTTACTCGCATTCTGCGTGGGTGTAGGGATGGGCTGGTCTGAAACCTGTAAATAGAACGGCTGCATTTTGGGGCCCAAGCATTTCCTTTACGCCATGTTCTTGTGCTGCTTCATTTTGAAATGATGCTCTGATTCCTTCCTTGCACCCCCTCTGAACATTGCCAGCAGTGCAACTTTCCCTAGTGCTTTGTGGAGCTCTTAACTCCATTACCACACTCTGCCACTTTATCCTTTTTCTCAGAGTCTGAGGGCAGAATTTCATACAAAGAACATAATGTCTTCACCCAGTAATTTTGATGTATATAAGCTTCTCTTTCAATGGCTTTGTAATTATATTATATTCTCATAAAATAAACTACAATTACAGTCAATTTCCTGATTTAGCTACTACCCCAGACCATTTGTATTATATTTGTCTTTAAACATATTGTATACATTTGCATTTCTGATATGTTGTTCTTCAAGCTTCTTGAATGTGAACTGAAACAGAATTACACTCTGATCTGCACTTGTAAGGAAAAGGACTTCTTGTAGTATTTCCATTTCCTTCCTTTGTCCATACAAATCTTTCCGTGAAGATTTAAAACTGCCCTAAAAATACTTTGAGATACCTTTACAATGTTTAAAAAAGAATTCTCAAGGGAGACAGGAATGACTTAAACCTCTTTCAGAAACTAGAACTAAATATTTTTGTAACATTATGTGGTGGGGTTTTTTTAAGTTATTGACTGAAAATTTGAAGAGGATGCCTATATGTTATCCAGCCTTTGACTGGAATATACTGGTTTAAGGTGCTGTTTATAGTGGAATAGGAATTCATATATGAAACATCAATTTATTCAGATTATGAGAAACACTGAGAAACTTTAAACTAAGAAAATTTAATTTCCATGAGTTAATTTTGTCACAAAAAGACTTATAATTTGTTAACTTGAATTTCTGTTAAAATGCAACGCAGCAGAAAACAGCTTATCAATTTGGACCAGCCAGTCATAACTCTACAAAGAAAATATATTTGTACATAGCTCCTTTGCTGTCATACATAATGACTTTAATGGGTACACATTTTTAAATTACAAGGGAGGAAAAAAAATGGTTGTGATGCTAATAAATAAATTATTTGGAAAAATAGTCCATATATTCCAATAAATAGTACAGAATGTAATTTTTTCATCACTGTAGGCTATGGATCAGGTAAGAGATGACACCAACAGTGCCTAATAACAGTGACTGAAATTGAATAATTCTCATCAAGAATAGCGGGTGGAAGGGCACTGAAGAATTTTGAAAATCAGTGCAACTTCAATCTCAATGCAGAGGTAAATGGAACTTGATGGCAGAGATCATCCGCAATGAAATAATTCCTTCTACAGAGCTGGTGTCAGATAACTGCAGTTATTTCTTTGTCATAAGGACCTTGGTTAGAAGATTGAAATGGTGATTTCTTGAAGCAAGACTTTACCATTGGTGGTGACAGAAGACTAAATCCTGAGGAACAATTTCTTAATGTCATTGAAACAAAGCTCTAATGAGGCTGGTTACCTTCTTTATAATTGAACTGAAACACCAGATTTGCAACCTTAAACAGAAGTATCTTTACTACAAAAGTTTCAGCATGGGCAGGTGAAAAGGGCCAAACAAAGCCTAAAGTAACAAAAACTGAGATTCCCATCCTTGGAACCTGTATTAGCATCTGAGATAAGAGTAGTAAGGGTAGATCCAGGAATAAGGAATGTTTTCAGTGGCAGGAGTGCTACATCTACAGCAAAGAAAGGTGTAGAAGGGAAAGTGGGTGTTGTAAGGGACCTTTACAGACTATACAGAGAAAACTCTTCAAAGCAGATAAAGACAATGATTTAAGGTAGGAAAATGCATTGTCAGTGAACATCTGGATTGTTCAGTGTAATGTATTTAGGTACTGGGGACCAAATCCCAGCCATCTTTGTTCTGTTTTGGTTTTTTTTTTCCCCTAGACTCATATTGAATTTGCAAAGCATCCTTACTAATAAACAATACAGAAGTTAGATAATCTTCTTATCTACTTTATTATACTCATCTGGTTTGAATACCTCATCATAGCAATCATAAATGATAGTTTAGACAGGAAGTGAGGAGCACGAAAATAAATGGGAAAAAAAATGAGTAAGAGAGGTAGTGCATTCTGAATGGGATTGTGGATAAACTGTTTAGGAGAATGTTCACTACCAACCTAATTTCCAATAAACATCCAAACTGATTTTCCAAACCTTTCAAAATGTTCCAATTACCAGTGTACTTTATCTAAAGCTCAGTTAATAGCAACCTGTATATGTGCTCACAATCAGTTGGCAATACCAACAATGCTGTTATCTTTCTTACATTTTCTCTGTTTTGAACAGACTGTTCATTCATGCATTTTTTCTCAAGTGTAGCATGTTGCTACTTGAGAAAAAGGCTGCAGTAACAAATCTGGCATACCAATGTATTCTGTTTTCTGAAATACAGCATTTCAAATTTCCCCTCAAAGCTTCAGGATTCATGTTCTTTTTACCCTGTATCCTTACTGTGGACCAGATACTGATCCTCCTGAAATATAGAGGCATAGGCTCCATCTTGCAGGTGTGACTCCAAAACCTCTGGGAACTTTTTCCTCTCTTCTTAGGTACAAGCAGACAAATGTGTTGTTTACTTCATCATTTTGACAAAAATCTCAGCATCGCATAGTATAGTGAGCTTGAGAGATACCATTTGCTAGTGAACAATCATGCCCGGTCTACAATCTTTTCTGCATTCTCCAGAGAATTAACACTGTGCACGACACAAATTTAATACTTTGCTTCCTCACACTATTTATGCTAGTTATGTAGATACTCACACAGTTTCCTCCCTTAATGGTTTTCCAGTCACTTAGTCCTTGTGCTCCCCTCCATGCTTTTTCAGCTTTCATGCCATTGTTCAGACATCATAAAAACGTCCTTATGTAAATTCACAGGTATCCTCATTTATTTTAAAAAATGTCTGCCGTACAGCATTTGCCAAAAAGCCTTAAAGCCAGACAAATGTAGAAAAAATTCTTATGCTTATCTTTGATAATGTATCAAAGTCCATAAATTACAGTTTTTTAAGTCATGTATTAATGCTTACCTGACAATTACTAAATAACTCTTGTTGTAAAGAAAGCCACTATGTTTAATTTCCATAGGGCATTTTGAAAAATACAGTATAATTCTATATGGGTCAGTTTCCATGAATATTTCCCACAGAACGTTGAAGACTCAACCCACAAATCCAACTGGAACAGAACAACGTTGGTCAAATTCACCATACAAGATTTAAAGCAGATGAGCCAGTGCTTGCCAAAACATTAAGCTCTTGACTTCTAGAACACTTAAACCCACAATTAATTGTTAACTGCAGTGCTGTTTATAAGCCCTCAATTAGCACCTCTATAATACATGTAGCCCATAGGTCCATGCTTTGTTCTTTTGAAGGCAAGTTGGTACCAGCCTGCATAGTATTTTTCAGACATAGAGTTTGGAATTTAAATTTCTTGATAAGAACATAAGAACCTAAAATATTTCTGTAAAACAGACAATACGTTCAGCAATCTGCATGAAAAAGGCTTCCAACAACATAACTGTCTATATCTTTTCATAAAAAGGCTCAGGCACACAGGTAACCTAGTCTCCAAATATGCCTTTCAATTTTGCTACAGAAGGTAATCCTTTATTTCAAAATTGTTTAGGACAATGAAGCTGATGAAATGTAAATTGCTTTATCAAGTGCTCAAAACTTAATCCTAGATTAAAAATATATTTTAAAATGCTATTAAGGATGTCATGCTACTAATAACAAGCCAAGCTTTTCCCTCTGTTTTGGGGTAGGAGACAAATTCAATTACCTTTTTGCTAATTGTCTGATGTATGTTCTTATTGTAATGCATATTCTTTTAAATGCTTCAAGTTCATAATTGCTAGTGGGAGACAGCTGTATGCTAAGATTTGCTGTATCAGGTGGAAAATGCAACTCATTATCAAGGCAGCAGCCTACAAAGACCTGCACGTGTGCTGCTTTAGGAAAATCATTTGAAACTTTATGAAAGCAGATAGATGCAGAAACATTAAACTCCAGTTACTTTCATAGCAGAAATATCAATCTCTCTAACTAAGCAAATCAGCCATGATGAAGTAACAGCGTGTCCAGCATTTTCCATGACAAACAAACCCAAGGGGACAGATCCCAAGCCAAGAATTTTTCCCCTGTAGAAAGAATCAGATGCGTGTGTGGCTGCAATGCTGCCAAGGGCAAGCATTCAATGGCACATTCAGTCCAAGGTCCTCATCCACCTCTTCAGGGACTGTAATGGGCATTGGCATGAATATTTCAAGTACTTCCTCTAATTTCAGATCCCTCCAAGTATAAGCAGTAATCACCTAAGGAGATATTATTACTGAATAGTTGTTAAGCTTCCTGCTACAGGAAATTAAAATGGGATCATTGTTAGCCTCCCTCTCACTAAAACGCAACACATAATTCCTTGCCTGGATTTTTGGGTGAAGATAACAATCTTTAGGTTAGTAAATTTTCAGTTTATAAGCTCTTGTCCCTGGGTATTGTCTTCAAATCCAGCTCCATTAAGCCTGGAAAAGAAGATACAGCGGAGTTGCCAACTCATATATTTTTTACCATTACTCCTTTTGTGTTTAGTGCTGCGTTTTGTCCACTTCTAGTTCTTGCAATCAAATGGCTACAACAGCATCTTTGTTTTCACTATAAAATGTTACTAGAGATCACAGCTTTGTGTCAGGGGAGAGGGCAAGGGGGCGGGGGGTAGGTAGAGGCCTTGAAACTGTGAAATTTGAAGATTTAAAATATATTTTAGGGTCTTGATGATTTTTGCTTAGACACACATTTGTTTTATCTTTTTTAAATGTTGGAAGTTGGCATTACCAGCATGCTTATTGAGCATCATCCTGTTCATTCTTAGGTATGTTCTGGTAATCAAAGGCAACCTGGAAATCAGTCTTCATTTTGGAGATTCCCGATGATGAACTCTTAACTGTTGTTAGCTTGTGTTGTTAAGCGCAGAGGAGCCCAAGCTGTTTACACAAAAGCTAACTTGAGTGTCTGAAAACCATTTGTCCTAAACTTCCTCTATCTCGATTGGCTTCTGCATTTGTTCACCCTTTGAGCACCTTTAGTTACGTTACCTGCTTTCCACAGCTTCCCAGAGAAGAGGCTTTCAGGCAGCTAAGGCTTAAGAGCCCTTCTAGGATAGAATTACCTGAGACTGATCTCTTCTGCTGTCCCCATTGCCTCTGCCTTGAAACGTCATCATCTAGCACTGCCCTTTAAATGTTTACCTTTAAGTATAACAACCTAACTTACATATATATTTTTAGTTTAAAAAAAAGTGCTGAAATGCTTGATGGTTCAGTCTACATGACTTTATCACTTCAAGTAATTAGGACACAGCTATTAGTACAAACATCTATAATAATTATGCAGTGAGTACACAAATATATTCTAGGTTTATAGACCCTTAAGAAAACCTTGTCTGAATGCAATACAAATGCACAAATGTAATCGGGTGACAGCATGAACCAGAGTTGCCAGCTGACTCAGGCACAGCATTTGTTCATGGTCACGTCTGAGATCTTCCTGCAGAGCAGCTCACAATGCAGTAACCCAAACTAGTCGAGTATGACTCTATTCCCCTCTAGTGGCTGGTCTGCACAATATTAGAGTTACTAGTCACTGGCTAGAAGAACTAGAAGGCAGTACATGGCTGAAGGTTCAGACCCTGCTGCCATCCTGGCTACCAGAATGCCATCAGTGTGCATACAAATGCTCCTGTGGTCTGGCAGGTCTGGCAGCACTAAAGAGGAAGGGAAAAGGAATGGATTTTCAAGGCTTGCATTTTTACGCTCTTAGCCACTATCAAATAACTAAATTAGGAAGGAATAAGAGAGTAACTGTCAGTTGGTGTGGTAAGTCTTTCTGTAATTAGAGTCCCTGGTTGTTCATGGAGCTGAATAGGAACCTGACCTATCTGTGTTTGGGAGGGTGCTGAGTGCTCTGCTTAGCAAGCTGCGCTGCAGTTTTAGATGGCTTCATACTAATGCCTGTAGTCTTCTGTGCTGCACTTAAATCGTGAAATTTCAAGAGCAAATTTGTCCTGGAAGTGTATCTAATATACACAGTCAGGTCCTACTCTATCATCAGTGTGCTCACAAGTACTGCTACTTTTCCTTTTACTAATATATTATGTTTATGTGTAGCCAAACAGAAAGAGAACAACAATAAAAGCCCTAAAAATGGACATAAGAAGCAACAAATTCTTGAAAGAGTAGTAATTTCTGTTAATTGGTTGGATTGGCAATACATTACTAACTAAATTTTTTCAAGTTTATATGGATTTTCCTCTGAATAGCCTAAGAGAAGAGCATTCCTGAACAAACTACTGGAAGCAGGAAAGTGAACATGATGAATGAAAACAAATTACATAATACATCTGAGAATAAGAGGAGTCAAAAAGGTACTCACTCATCCTCCTTAAGCACAGTGTGGTTTATGAATCTTGGATTTTCTAGGGATTTGTTCTTGTCCTTATTGAGAGCCTAAGGATGAGGCATGTTTTAAGTTTCCACAGGCTCGTACCCTGCAGGGAACAGGAAAAGTTTTACCACAGGGGCTGAGTGTTTGTGGCCAAGACCAGAATGCATAAAGGACAAACTACCTAAAACTTGGATTCTCTAGAAGAATGATGATGCAAAGGAATCCTTGCTCTTTACAACAAGTCTGAGGCTAGCCCAGACTTGCAAGTTGTATGGCTTTTATCTTAGTGTGGACAGAAAACCATAGAAGAGATATTCAAGGTTGTTTAAACTCAGGCTGATGCTTGTGGGGGTATATTATGCTTTACTGAGTAGTGTTCTGTCTGCTAACTTGATATGGTATAAAGGGTAAATTGGATATTTCAGTACAATGAACTAAGACGCTTCTATTTCTTTTGACAACATGTCATTTAAGCAGACCCATTTTTAAGGGAATACTAAATAAAAAGCTAGATGTCAGCTTTCTAGGTCAGGAGCTACTAGACCTCCATTATTTTAAACAGCTTGAAGCGGTACAATATTCAGTCAGTTTGTGTGAATGTGGGCTGTTTTAGAAAATTTTACAACAGGAGTTTGCAAAGTAGCAAGGCTATGTTTTAGCAATAAAAAATAGTGCCTCATGTACAAAGTGCAGGAACTCGGGGATTTTATTTTCCTGAGGGTAACTACAGCTACATTTTTTTTAAAGTACAACATACTGTAAGAACTACATTTAGTCAGCTGTTGACTGATGGCTTTCTTACCTCTTCATGAAGTAGATAATGACTTTGTATAGAATATCACACTCCATAGAAACAGACCACAGTAATGGAAGAAGAATTTGTTGTTTTAAAGTTATTACATGAAAGGAAACATGGACAAAATAGAAAGCTTTAGAAAGACAATCCGGCCAAGTTTTGATGAATGCTACCTCTTTTAACGTGCCTGCTAGTTCTTCTTTTTCCCTGATTTTTTTTCAGGGTTCATTAAGGAATTTCTGATGATTTTTGATAGCTGAAACATAAAGCACTTAACGGGAGCTAGAAAGTCATATAAAGGTCTGTAATAAATCCATATATTGCTGTTATACATTTCTCTTAGATCTCAGTGTCTTTTTTGCACTCCAGATGCCATCTAAAAAAATAAACTTCCTACAGAGCATATGGATAAAATTTTAGCCAGCAGGGAGAAAACTGTTGACTTGGCACTGGGTATTTGTGACCCACAGAGCACCTCTACAGACAGCCAAGTCATCAGTTTCCTTTTCTGCCAGGCAGTGGCAGCTCTAACTCCTGAAGAACATCTTTGCATGTACAGTCTGGGTATTTTAACTCCAGCAATGATGAATGGGTACTGCAAGTGCCCATAACTTTGAAAATTCAGTGCTCAACATTGGAACTGCCATGATCTTATTCCTGAAAAATGGAAGACGGGACTGAAATTATGTATAGTGCTATGGAATTACTTAACAGGCCCCAAAGCTAGTGAAGTTCTTGAAGTAAATAAGTCAAATCAGAAAAAAACTATGAAAACATGCACACTCTTCTTCTCTTAGTGATAAGAGTGAAGGATAAGAAAACCACCAACATATGATGATAAGGAGCATGGCACTCTGATATCACAGGTGCAGACACAGGATGAGCACTGAATAGAGTGTGGTCAAAAGTATCTTAAAATTAGCTTTGTTCTTTTGTCCCTCTCCCTGGGTTATTTTTGAACCTTATGATTTTTACTTTGTGTGGTGCATATTATTTGAAATGAGGACACCTTTCAGTTTTTGATGCCTTTGTACAAATTCTTGCAGTCATTTCTGCTCTTGCAGTTCAGTTCTGAGTGTTAGTAGATGTGCATGCTGTACTCTGTAAAGAAAAATATCTACAAATGAAACAAACATTGTAGCACAGCACAAAACAGAGACTGTATTTCATTACTTGGGTTGTAAAGTAACTTAGTGTTCAGTTGCTCATGCAAAAAAAGGCTGCTGAGAATAATAGAAATTTACGCATGTCCCAAACAGTAATTTTAATCCAAGGGATTTTTTTAAAAATCTGCGGTGCTTCAGTATTAAAATGAAAGCTCGTTTTAAAAGACCTGTATTCATAACAATTTTAAAATTGAACTTAAAATATCTTAATGAAAAAAATTTTTCCCTTAACAACTAAAGGAACATAGCCAGCTCTCTTTGCTTATTTGCAGATCACAGGTATTTCTTGATAGCTATCTTAGCGTGGCTTGCCTTAAATCTAGCAAAAGATTTTGTGCTTTCTCAGAAAAAGGAAAAATTGCTAACAATGAAGTTTCTTTTCCTACCCTTTTGTGTCACTGACCCTCTGCTCTCTGCAGGAGACACCTTCACTCCTGTACCACAGCACTCAGGAAGCTCTCTGCTAGGGAGCTGATGGAGTCCTTCAGCTAGGGAACAGTAACATGAAGCTCTCAGTTAGGAACTGTCTGTGTTCACGTCTCCCTGAAGTGCCTAATCCATATCAAAGGATAACCTGTCAGTTAAGTGTTATGGGAGCTGTAGGATTATGAGGTTTGTCTGTTTAGAAAGCTAATTCTGCATTTGGCCTTGGAAGCTTTGCCAGCTACAGTAGGATTGCTAGTGTGTCTCCCAGGCCAGCTGGAAAGTCTAGATTATATGTCTAGGTGAGAATTAAGAGAGAGAAAAGAAGGCCTAGGGCAATGGGAAGCAAAAATGACAACAGACACCAGCAAGATGCAGCATCCTTGGAGATATTCAAAAGGCATCTTGAAACAGTCCTCATCAAGCAGCTCTAGGTAACGCTGCCATAGCACAGGGGGGTGGACTGGTCTCTTCCAACCTCAACCATTCAGTGATTCGGTGGGAGGAAAAAACCCCACAAACAAACTCAAAAACTCTGAGGTTTTACCAGCAAGACTTTAGGGTCCGGCTAAGTGCACAATATGCAACCATAGACAGTCATGCTATCTTTAAAATCTCCTTTAATAAGGTCTCTTTTTTATTTGTATTGCTGATAGTCTCGTTTATTTTCAGTCCTCTTATTGGCGCTACACGGAGCAGTAATAGTTTGCAGGTCCTGGTGCGGTCAGGTCCCAGCAGACCTGAAAGTACTGCAGCTCTGAAAAGTCAGGCTGTGTAGGGCTATAGAAACATATGTTCTTATTTTTGGATCATGAGAGGGAAGCATCATTTGGCAAAGCGGGAGAATTTTATCCACTGGAGCAGCCTGGGTTCTGGTGAGATTTATGAATTTTTACAAAGATCCTCATCTGATGGGAATCATTAGAGCCACTACAGAGAACCTGCATCACTGGCAATTACCCTTACGATTGTATGAGCCTCATTTGGCTGATTAAACTAGCTTAGCACCATGTTATTTAAGTGGCACCAGGCAAAGCAGCTGTACTTTGCTGGAGATGATATGCTACAACTGAGTTGATATGAATTTTAGACTACCAACACAGTAAAATTCCAAATAACAAAAGCCATTTTTTTTTTAGTGGTAACTATGGAAAATAAACACTCTGCCTCGCTGATACTGTGAGGAACAGTGAAACAGCGTATTCCAACAAGGCAATAAAGAGCTCTACAAGCTACTGCTAACGTTATGGGGTGCACTTTTAACTCTCTTTATAACACACATAACACCTGATCTTCTAGGTAGAGGCATGAGTTTTAGGTCGGTAAAAAGGAAAACAGTCAATGGCTATGGAAGCAGAACTCATGATCTTTTAACTCGTGACAAAATTCATCCTTTTCTTTAGCGGCTTTTGAATCAGGAGAGGCTTGCACTCTTGCACCTGCAGAACATTGCTTGATTGGGAGCAGGCAGCCTGATTCAGCAGATGTGCTGAATGTTCCCAATACCTGAGCATTCTTCAAAGCTGTTTTGTGCTTTAAAAAGAACCCTATGAAAAAAAACAGTTGTGGGGTTTTTTTTTGTTTGGTTTTTTATTTTTTTTATTTTTTTTTGTTAAAAAAGGAATGCTGGTACAGCAGAACCCGTTCTTGCAGAAGAACATAAGTGTCAAATCCCAAGAAGCACCTCTTTGTTTTTTCTTCTCTGAGGAAAGGGAGAGAAAAATAATAATTAAGAAAAGCTGGTTATGTCCCTGCTTCGAGAAAAAGTGGGGAGCTAATTACTTTAAGCGGAGAAAGAATAAACAGCGCTTCTTTGATGTAGCAGTTAACTCGCTCCTCCCTGAAGCCAGCTGGGAATTTCTCATTTTGGACAAGAGCCCTCAGTTGTTGGAGGGACCTCAACCCGCGCCCAGGGCGCTTAAATTATGGTATTAAAGACGCTCGGTGCCGCTCGGTGGGAACGGCAGCATCGTGAAAACGGATTTTAAGGTCTATCGACAACGTTTACAAGACTGAGACTCCCGGAGAGCCTCGCCCCCGCCCCATCGCGCCCGGCATTCGGGATGCGCCTCCCCGGCGCGCAGAGGAGAACGGGAGCGCGGAGAAGCCCCTTCCCGGGAGGGACGGAGGCCGCGCAGCCCCCGCCCCCCGGCCGCTCTCCTCCCCGTCTCCTCCCCCGCCGCCTCCGGGAGCGTCGCGGCGGCGAGGGCGGCAGCTCCGGGCGGCGGGCGGCGCGGCTCTTCTCCTCCCTCCTTCCCTCCCGAGTTCGCTCCGTCGCGGGAGGCGCCGCGGCATCCCTCGGGGCGGCCCCCGGAGCTCTCTTGCCCCCATGGCGTCTCACCAGCAGAGCAGGATCCAAGCCTACCTGGAGAGGAATAAGATCGGCCCCCTCTTCGAGGTGAGGCGCGCTCCCGCTCCCCCGCGGCGGAGGGACGCGCGGCGCAGGTGAGCGCAGGGGCGAGGACCGCGCCGCTTCGGGGGCTCCCCGGCCGGGCAAGGCGGCGCCGGCATCGCACCTGTGCCCTCGCCTTCCTCCTCTTCCTCCTCCTCCTCCTCCTCCTTCTCCTCGCGTCCTCTCCCGGCTGGGACCCCAGGGAAGCGCCCCGCCGCCCCCTCCCTCGCACCCACCTCGCTGGGCTCCGGCCGCGGGGAATCTGTCCTGCGAAAAGTCCCTGTCAGTGATGCTCTCTGAAACTGTCACCCGCAGTCATACGCCGGGGAGCTGTATTCTCGCTCTAGGTTTCCCCCGGTTCTTACAAAGATGCGCTCGCGGGGATTTGTAGATGCACAGATGTGCATATTTTACTGTTTCTGGGCGTGAGCTATGACTACTTAGAATTTAAAAGGGTACTAGAGCGATTGTGATGATTACCATTTTATCATCCCATTTCTCACACGGTTTTTACATCTAAATGCACATATATTACGCTCTGGCAGTATTATCCCAAGATAAAAGTCTCCCTTTTATAGCATTTAACTCGTTATCAATCAAGCTTACTATGTATGAAATCTCTTTTAATCTGATGTAGATGTCTTGTCTCGGTGCGTGTTTCAAGTAGCGTTTGCCAACTCATAATAATGGTTCAAATTTTGTTAGAAAACTGTTTACTATGGGTCAGTTTTTACATTTTGCATGTGCTGAGGCAGTTGTAACAGGTTTATGTTGGCTCAGTGTCAGAGGTGTTAGATATATTCATTTTGCAATAAATAAAACCCTATTTGATGGAAAAGCAACTGGGTAGTAAGCAGGCAATTTTTCTAGTTCTAGAATTCATAGAAACTGAAACATTTGTGCAGTTCAATTTCTGAATAAAAGGCTGTTCCATCAGCGTTGTTGCTGGGGCTATAAGGTAACTGACTCCTGTATATTTCAATGGGAATTAAGTGCCTTGAGGCTGTTGAAGAGTTAGGCCCTTAGCAGCTGTCATTTTCTTCCAAATTTTCTTAACCCGTTGTTCTGGGCATTAAAATTCAAACAAACTGCTTGACATCGCTGTTCTGAGTCACTGTGTTTTAACCTAGTTTCTCAGTAGTGCAAGATGCTCCTCTCTGTTGTTTAAATAGCAGGTGCTTTAGTTGTCAGTAGCTGAGGAAAAATGAAGAAGTATTTGTTACAGTGTCTTACATAGCATTAAATATTTCACTAATTAATAGAATGTCAAAGTTTCATCATGGTAGAGTCTGTGGAAGGCTCTTTGCATAACCTTACAGGCTATCTACAGGTTGTTAGTGCACGCCTGTATACTGGGAAGGGATTTCTGTGTGAAAGCCACTTAAATCTGAATGCTAAGGAGTGGATTCAAGATACAGTGTAGAAGCATTCCTGCAGCTGTTTAAAGTTATTTTAATCCGTAACACTTGGAGGAAGAGGATGGTAATTCTTATCTTCTCCACTTCCTCATTAGCCATTTAAAATCTACTTACATCTTCCAGTTTGGTGATGTATCTTTTGTTCTCAACAGTTTTTTGAAGATCTACAGCCTGTGCTTGATCTTCTAGTCCTTAGTAAGGGGAAGACATGTATCTGAAGTTGATGGGAACTGATCAGAGGATAAACATAGAGTGAAACTTATGCTCTATATTAGTATTCCTATTATATATGCATTGTGGTGTATCAAGAATGCCATGTGTTCACAGTCAGACATATTCACTAACACATCGGTTTTTCACGTCTCTAAAAGTTCTGACAAATTGAGAAGAGAGACCTGTGCTTCGTCTTTCATTCAGGAACAGCTAGTGTTTTCTTACACCACGCCTGGTTTTGATGCTAATTAATCATCACTTGTCATGGATGGCAGCCATCTTTTTTTGCAGTGAGTATTAATTTTTTAATACCGAGTCAGAACAGTGGAGACTTGGATACAGTGTTACGCAGGGTTATTTGCTTAATGTGATGTGGCTATAATTGTTCAATTTTTGCTTTTAGCCAACATTTTAGGGAGTGCATAAAACAATATTGGGTAATTGAGGGCAGTAACAGGAAAGAAGAAAGTGGAGAGTGGACATGGAGGATTTTTGAGATGAAGGCAGGGATGGTGATGCGTAAATAGATTGTATTGCATGCTTACACAATGAACGATCAGTAATCAGAAGGACTTTGCGCCCTAGATCTTCAACAGTTACACAGGCACAGTTGGCTGATGGCTGTAACGCTTGGTGGCTTCCTGATGCTGAAGTACAATTCCCCTGCATTACAGTCAAGAGCAGTCAATGCTGTTAGTTGCTAGTTGGTCATTCTGTCCCAGCTGCTTGCAGTTATCCTGGCAGTGCCTCTTCTCCATTCTGTCCTAAATTTGTGGACTTGTGTTAACCATGGTCAGGACTTTTGTACTTCATTAACGAGCAATACCTACCTAAGAACGTCTGTTCTTTTGGACTTAACGTTTGTGGGGGTTTTTTTAACTTTAAGCACATGCTGTATATGCAGGTGAGTTCAGTTTTATTTCTTTGCTGAAGCTTTGTATGGTGTGACACTTGATTATCTTTCTGATGGGTGTAGAAGTGATCAAGAGAAATGCTGATGTGTGAGGTGCAGGAAGGCTGTAGGACCTCCCTTGATTAAAAAAATGCTTCCATATCTAAAAAAAAAAAGGTAGGAGTAACCTTCTGGAGAAAAAGAAAGAGCTTAGGCTGACTCAGCAGGCATCAGTTTCCTACAGCCTACCAGTACCTGTTCATGGATAGTAGGAAGTCCTATCTACTCGGCTATGGATAGTAACACAGAAATTCACTAAATTTGAACTGGTTTTGAGTTAAATTCTTATTTATGGCTTAAAGGTGGGAAGGAAGGTGGGTGGGAATTAGTGCGTGTATCTGAGACTGTGTCAATTTTGAGACTTAAGACAGACTGCAAAGCAACTTTGATAGTTCAGCCTCGTTTCCCCCTGTTGAATGAAGGTACTCAAATCATGTTTTTTCAAAATTTTTACTTCCTTGCCATTTCGTTTTAGAGTTGCCTAAGGATTTTTTTCAGGTAAAATTCCTGTGAAGCTATAGGTCAACTTCTAAACGCCCCAGGCCATGTAGGCAGTGTTAGTGATCACTGTAAGGTCTTAAGTTAACCCCTTAAATTCTGTCAGCTTTAATCACCTGGCTTGCCCTATTCGTTGTTGGATTTGTGTGTTGTGGTTTTGGATTTTTCTTATTCCAGTCACTTTTCAAAGCTTAGGCATCTTCCTGTGAGAGATTATTGGCATCTGAGAGTTCTGTGGTGAGACACCAAGTTTAGATTTGAGGAATGCCCTTTAGAAACGCCTCTCTTCTGGGATTTTTGTGGTAACACATACCATAGCACTACCTGATTTTTTTTTTTTTTAGTTTTTTTGCATTTAACTTGGAATGCAACAAGAATTCTAAATATGAATTATTTCTGTGGTGAAGCTTCGCTCTTGTTTTTGGTGTTTTTTTTCCATCTTTCTAAAATGTGAACAGGAGGTGTATGCCTAAAATCGTCTGGGGCAGAGTATTCAGAGTCAGCACCCACTCATTTCTCTGAGTGAAGTGTTGACCCACTTTGCGTTTCAAGCATCCAATCCAATGAATTCATTTTTTTGTGCTAATAATGTCAGTGAATGATCCTGATGCCTGTGAGTATCCATACATCTAGACTTCTGTACAACTGTATCTCTTTAGCACCCAGTTGTGTTCTCATTCGGGCAAACTGACAGTTAGTTTCTGTGAATTTGAAAGCTGGATCAGCATTCTTAAGAACAGATTGCAATAAATTTTCAAGTGCTCTGATGTAAATTTAGTGTTTTGGAATTTTGTTATTTATAGACCTACAGCTAAAAAGCATCCAGCAGGTATGTTGTTGTTATGCAAACCAGGAGACTGTAGTTTCTTTGGGTTCTAAAAAGCCAAAATAACTTCTCTCAAAATAAACATACCATACCCCTGGTTACATGAGAATTTTTCTTGAAGTAATATGGGTTTATAACTGTAATTTTTATTTTGATCTGTGCTTCTATTACCACGCTTACCTTGTTTTCTTTTAGCAGACAAAATTCCTGAAGGAAATATAATAAGAAACTTATTTTTTTTTTTAATTCACCATGGTTTTTTTTTGCTGAATGTGGTGGTGTTATTGTTGTATATTATGCCCTAGCTTCCATTATTTAATTTAAATAAAATAGCTGTGCTTCTACCTTAAACCTTAACACATCCCAATGCACCTCTTTGGTGACTAACAGTATTTATAGTGTACCTTGTCACTGAATTAATCAAAATTCTGAAGTGAATTTTGGAGTTTGGACCATCTTCTGAAGCAACATTTGCCCTCAATTCTTAAATACACAAAAGTAGACATAGTCAATTTAAGTGTCTCATTTACAAATTTAAGATTTCTTACAGTTTCAAATTATGTTTTAAGTTGCAGTATCTGTAAAGCGCGTGATAGGAATGCTCTCAAAGAATTGTTTGCTTTTGAGCTTCCTCAAATCATCTTTTATTTTATTTTAGTATTATACTCCATTTGTTAGATTCTTTTGCTACCATGAAAGGGTCTGTATTCTTGGTTATGTGAATTTATATAGAAAAGCATTTAATTTCAAGCAGCTAGATAGAGCCTTTGGAAGACTGAATTTTTCAGTACTTGGATATCACGAGTGTAGTTTTAGATGCCACCTGATTACCCAGTGAAGTTGTTTCAGCCTAGCAATCCCTCTTACAGAGGAATCAACGCTAACTATTTCAAAAGATGTGTGGAAACCAGCAGTGATCCAGTGTTACATAGTAGAGGGTACAGAAACACATATAAGTTCTATTTTTTTCTTTTGTTGCTACAGTAGGGCTTTGTGGTGTAGCCTTGATGTGCACTGAAGTAAAAGACCTACTTGAGAGGGATGAAAGTCAAATGGAAAAAAAAAATATGCAGAGATGTAGTGTGGGGTTTTTTTTGAGAATTCACTGTGTGTTCTGATAGTTGCCTTGATAAAGTAATCTTTGAGGGAAAACAAGTGGAAAGCTCTAATTAAAACTATAGACTGAACAAGTAGTTCCATGAGCATGAGTTCCATGATTTTTCCTTGGGTTTTGTGGTGATCAAAAGATGCAAAAGTTGTCAGAAATTTCCTTGTAGATGAGGCATTCATAATTCTCCTCTGTGGAAGCGGGAGTTTTTGCTACGTGACTGGTTAGTCTCTCAGCATTTGAAAGAGCTTGCATTTTTGTGATGCCTACTGCTCTGGGAATTTGTCTGAAATTACTGGAAGGCTTGAAAAAATATTGGAAAGAGACAGTGAAAGAGATTACAGACACAAGTATATGTTTGTGTGGTCACAAGCATAGATGATAATCGCAAAACCTTGTTTCCGCAGTAGCAAAACCATTACTTTCTTGAAAGGGAGATGAGGGCTTTCTTAATTGCTTTTATTTTTTTAAAAAAAAGAATCCTTCAGGGCACAAAACACACAAAGAAATAAAAAAAATCTAAGTTCTTTTCTTTGTTGAATAGTAATAATTACATTTGAAGAATTGTACCTAAAATATGGAATGATGAAATGAAGGAATCATAATAACTTTTTCTTGATACATTAACTTGTAACGCTTTTAAATTCTCAAAATGACAATTACTTTGTTTCTCAAGAGGGGGAGCAGAAGGCATAACTAGCTTGCCATAAAACATAGCTGGGAAAATGAGAGACAGTGCTCAATTGAGTTGCTTTCGCCACCATGTGCCAGCAGAACCTGGCTGCTCAGTACTAAAGTCTTGAGCCAGCAGATGTTCCTGTTTAAAATAAAATAAAATGCGATGAGTCTAAGGTCTTTGCTCCAGGACATTCACTGGGACAATGACGATTTTGATTTTTTGCCTGGCAATCCCAGTAGTAATGAATCAGTCTGGATCAAAAGAAGTCCATTACTACTGCCCTTTTTTCCTTTGGGTTTTATCGCATTATGAAGTCCCTTCCAAGTTTTGGATGATATTTGATGTGTGATGTTAATTAAACCTAAAGTAAGCTCTTCAGCTGTTTTGTTTCTTTTTTATTAATCCAATCTTTTGTTACAAAGGACTAATGTAAATGCCAAATATTAAATAAAAATCTTTAATCACTTTAACCGAGTCTTTAATTTTTTTTCTTTTATTGTGTTCTTTGTTGTTACTGATTTATGTTTTTTCCAAGTATGTTTTCCATACCCCAGAGTCAACACAGTCTCAGCCTTCTGGTTATTTTGGACTTTCTGAGAGGGAAGGGGGCAATTAGTACCTTAAGCAGCATTTCTGCCACGTTTGATGCACTGCTTTACTCTTCTGGAGCAAGCGGGTTTCTTGTTGTATTCATCTTGGCCTTGACTAAAAAGACGCAGCTAGAAAGGCAGCTGTTATTAGTGCTTGCTTCTTTTGAACTGTTACTTTGTGAGCAGAAGCATTAAAAAATTGAATTAGAAACATAATATTTAAGAACATTTTAATATCATGTTCTTTTACAGTTTGTGTCTGGTTTTGAAAGTCTAATCAATGCTCTTTCCCTTTTTTAAGTGTCTTTTCTTCGCACTTGGTCATTTCCATTTTCTGTCTTTTTTTTTAATGTAAATAAAGAGGTGGGGACTGATAATTTCTCATTTTCATTTGTCTTGTGATTTTTTTGTCTGTTTTTTGTTTGTTTGGTTTTTTTTTCTTTTGTGTTTTTTTTTTTTCAGCAAAGCAGCTCTGTTTTTTGTATGAGTGAAGGATAACGGGTATACTTTGTTACGAAGGAAAAAGGCATGGTCACTTGAAATGAGAGCCAGGAGAATCCAACATTCATATCTGCTCTCAGTATAAAGGGTAATGTCCTTTTAAAAAGCCTGCAACAGAGCAGTTTTTGATGGCCTTAACTTTTATTTCAGGTATCATATGCCATGCTGTGTTAATTTTTCCTATGGCTACTCAGTTTCACTGGATGCCTATATTTAGTTCCACACAAAAGGGTTCAGGCAGAGTGGTCAGGCTCAAGTCCTGACGCCCCTCTCGTTTTGCTTTTTTGTTGGTTTGCACCGTTTTCTTTCCCTACTCACATAAAATTGAGGTATCATCTCCACATTAAGCATAGTGTCCAATGAAACACCACAGTTTTGAACATAACTTTACATAATATTGTGACAGTGTAATACAATACAATGTGTTATGATTATGAGAAATGCCCTTACAAAATGAAGAATGCATATGAACTCGCTTTCCCATTGTGGTGGGTTGACCCTGGCTGGATACCAGGTGCCTGCCAAAGCTGCTCTATCGCTCCCCTCCTCAGCTGCACAGGGGAGAGAAAATATAACTAAAGGCTTGAGATAAGAACAGGGAAATCACTCAGCAATTACCGGCATAGGCAAAACAGACTTGACTTGGAGAAAATTAATTTATTAGCAATTGGATCAGGGTAGGATAATGAGAATTAAAAATGAAATCTTAAAACCCCTTCCCTCCATCTTTCTCTTCTTCCCAGGTTCAACTTTACTCCCAGATTTTCTACCTCCTCCCACAAAGTGGTGCAGGGGGGTAGGGAATGTGGGTTGTGGTCAGTTCATCACATATTGCTCTGCTGCTCTTTTCTCAGGGGGAGGACTCCTTACACTCTTCCTCGGCTCCCATGTGGGGTCCCATGCATGGCAGGTAGTTCTCCAGGAACTTCTCCAGTGTTGGTCCTTTCCACAAGCTACAGTTCTCCATAAACTGCTCCACCCTGGGTCCTTTCCATGGGGTGCAGACCTTCAGGAACAGACTGTTCCAGCATGTGTCCCCTGTGGGATCACAAGTCCTGCAAGCAAACCTGCTGCAATGTTGGCTCCTCTCTCCACGTGGTCTTGAACACGGGCTGCAGGGGAATCTCTGCTCTGGCACCTGGAGTACCTACTCCCCCTTCTTTACTATCCTTGGTGTCTGCAGGGCTGTTCCATTTGTATTCTCACTCCTCTCCCTGGCTGCAATTGCCATTGTATACTTCCCCCACTTCTTAAATATGTTATTCCAGAGGCACTAACCACCATCACTGGCTTCATCACTGGCTTTGGCCAGCAGTGGGTCTGTCTTGGAGCTGGCTGGCGTAGACTCTATCAGACACAGAGGAAGCTTCTAGCAGCTTTTCACAGGTAGCCCCCACCTGCTACCAGAACTTTACCACGCAAACCCAGAACACCCATGCATGAAAAGTACAAGGCTATTTTACATTAGCCACATCTTCTAAAATTTCCGTCTAAATGGAGAGTGGAAATTGTTACCTTCTTGTGTATTTAAATGAAGTGTTCTTTCTCTCTGCTCATTTTGCCAGCTCCCTGCAATATTCAATGAGTAATATCACTCTATTCATGCACCAGATTTCTCTATAGTAGCTGAAACAATGTGGTTATCAAGCTCTTTTGTTTGCCTCTGGAGGAGCTGTTTTCTAGGGCAGGAACCGGGAATCATGAGAGTTTTGGTCTTTCGGCTGTATTTGAGCCTTTATAATTGAATCATTTCCCCTCTCCTGGCTTGTTTTATTTCAGACAGTCTGGTGATTTAGTACTCAAAGCTGCAGGTTGTGAGGCTGAGTTATTGCTGGTCCTGTTCATCTTCATTGCTGGCTGCCCACTCCTGCTGTTCTTGTTCCAGAACTGGCGGTTGTCTCATGCTGCAGTTACCCAGTTTGGGAAGATGAAATAGAAGAAAAGGAAGTCTGTGAAGAAGTGAGTAGTATTCAGTTGGTTTAGCTCAGTGGGTCATCATGTGGTCTGATGAGGAGCATGGCATTGGCTCAAGAGAGAAGATGTAGGTAGCCAGAGGGTGAGGGGAAGGAGCGGAGCACAGCTGCCTTCTTCTCCAGTAGTGAGCTGCTAGATTGGCTTAAGTGATCTCCAAATCGCTCCATGATTTCTAACTAATTGCTCAGCCCTGTATAGGAGGAGCTTGTGTACTTAAGCTAGCTTCCTATGGATCCTGCCTTTTAAATGTGCATTCCCCACAGGTCAGGAGAATGTCATGGAACCCAGCCCAGTCCCTTCTGTGAAGGAACGGAAGAGGGAGTTGAATAATTAGGGAGGATGGGCTAATGAATTAGGAGGAGATGAACCACATGAATACACTGAGCGTGAAAGTGAGAATGGATAGGAAATGGAAGAGGATGGGATGACAAAGATTAATGATGTATTGCCAATGTATTATTTTTCTTTTCTATTTTTTTTCTTATAATCTCAGTCCCTACAGTCAAATGGTTACCTGGGATCTGTACTGTAGAGAGATTCTAGTGCTTGTGGTTACTGAGAATATGACTGAAGGGTGAGAAACACTTGGCAAATAAAAGAAAATATAACTTCTTATCATCTAAAGAAACATGCATGTTTTGCAGTGTCTGACTCATACTTCTAGGACTTGATCTTGGCAATACTGCTTGGGTATAGATTTGCCAGGGAATTGAGGGTGTCCTTAGCACTACTGTTAATTCTGGCTGCTGTGCCACAGACGCCTTCATCAAGACTGCATTGTGTTCCAATTTGATAAGCATTGCATCTTTACAGACATTTGTATGAGTGGAGAGGTAAACTGGTGACTGTGGAGGATTCCTCTGGTCACATATCTGTCTCAAAGAAAAGAATTCTGAATCCTAATTTCAGTTCTGTGCTTCTTTTGGTGCACTAATGCAAAACAGCTGCTCTCTGTTGTTGATCGCAGAATTTGTCCTCGAAGCCCAAGTAAGTGGAAGCTGTCTCTTTTAGAGACTTGGGAGGTGGTTTATAGAACTGAAAAGAAAGGTTGTTTCATCTGTAGATGACCTTAGGAGACAGTCTGTGGAAGCAATTATGGATAGGACAGTTAGGAAGAAATACTTTTTATGAGGCAGTTTCTGTTATAATTTTGTAGAGATGTAATTGGAGGGCATGGGTATGAATAAGGCTATAGTTTCATTTGAACGAGAAGAAAAGAGAGACACAGAGAGAGCAAGATCACTAAATTTCTGTGACTGGGTTTATTTGGATTTCTCAGACTGAAGTATGTGTGCGTGCATATGCACACACTATGTGATGCATATAGATGCTCTGAAGCAGTAGGACACACCCGAGATTCCTCGGTGCAGTGGACAGATTCTGCATAAATGCAGTAGGTGTTGTATGTTCCTATTCAGACAGGTTGTATTAACTGCATGTGCCCAAGGCAGTTGGGCATGACATGCTCAATACACCCAATATGACCAGAGTAATCTTCCTAAGCATTCTGAAGAATCTTGTCCTTCCTGCCTAATGAGGACAAAGCAGAAATGTTGAGGGAAGCACAAGCTGAGGGCAAACCCAGCATCTGCAGATGCATAAATTCCTCTGGGTGTGTCACCATGAAACACCATCCATACTTGTGCCAAGGATGAACTCTGGACGGGACTAACCTTGGACAGAAGGCGGGCTGCAACTCACTCACTAAGAATCCTTTTAAAACACATCTTTTTGCATGATGCACAGACCCTGGGAAAAAAAGGTGTTTCAGAGCTCTTCTTAAGTGTGCCCTGGTTCAGAATAATGTCAGCAGATAATAATGCGTGTCATCTGATACAAAGTGTAAGATAGTGAAGCTGTTTGGAGACAAAGGCTGAATGTAGTTTTACCAATGTGGAGCAAAGAAGGGATACACAAAGAAAAGAATAAAATGTTAGAGCAACAGATTTAATCTAGATTTTTTTTTTTTTTTTTATCCTGTGAAGCAGGAGTACCTGAAAGAAAAAGATAGCAGTGGGGAAAGAAAGGAACAAAGGTAAATAAGAAACTCAAGAGAATTTGTTTTATTGTGTGTTTTCCTATGATAATAGAAAAAAGATCAGAAGAATGAAGTTAGCCAAAATGAAGATCCACTTAACATTTACTTAAACACTGAAGAAAAACTTCAGAAAAGATGTCAGGAGAGGAAATTTTTTTTTACAGTAGCTGGGGTACTGAAAGGATGACCAGTTATCTGGCTGCTGTTCATGCTACTGCGCTCCTGCTCCATTATCACATCTTATTCTGTGCTTGTTTCCCCTTCCTTTGTCTGTCTTGTTTATCTGCACAGAGAATGCAAACCCCTCTGGTTCTTACAGTCTTCACATGGTTTAGGAGTTTTCGCAGAAAGGCCCTGAGCTCATTATGGCCCTTCTGCTGCTCCTTCTTCCTTTGTGCTGCCTCAGTGCCTGGTAGTGCTATTAATCCCATTAATTGGTGCCACATATTGAAAAACATTGATTTCTTCTCCCTTCTCCCCTGCTTACTGTGGTGGTTCAGAGCCCGGATAAGTCTCAAGGCTGCAGTGCAGCCCATGTGAGCATGTTGTGTTCACACAGGGAGCCCTCCTGCAGTTGGCAAGGTCCTGATTTCCAAAACGAAAGCCTTCACTCGTAACTAGGCAGATTTAGTCTAATATTAAATAAATAGCAGTCAAATCATCAGGGAGCTTTACCTGGGCAATCACTGTCAGGGTTGGGAAGTTTCTTTGCTGTGTCAGAAACAAATGAAAACATACACTAGTGATTAGCAGGCATTGTCTTCTAAATAAAAAGCATTAGAAGATAAGTTTAATAATGCTTTGGCTGTCATTAAAAATAACTCTCAAACCCAGAAGCATGTCACATTTTCTAAGATCACACAGATATCAGTTTCTAGAATGAAGTGATTTTTAGTTGCCTAAGCCGTTGCAGTCTTCATGGTAGAAGTGGCTGATGAGAAACGATGGACCTAACTACAATTCTAGGTACAATTCAATTATCTGCCCTTAAATGGATAGCAATGGTGATTTTTAAAGTTTTTAGCTGTTAGCAGGGTAGTACTTATTTTAAACATCCACTGAAGCCTCTAGCTTTCTTGTAAAATATAATCCTTTAGTCCTTAGCTTGAAAACCTAAACCAGAGGACAACTTGTGCGTGTAGGTTAGCAAGGTCGCAATGACTACATCCACAGTGAGTTTACAAAGAGGAGGTAGTCGAAGATCAAATTGCAATTTTTAGAAATATATCAGTTTTGTGTATGTGTTGAAGTTACTTTGTTTAGGCTGGAAAGTGTTTTTAATAATTTGATCCATGTGATGCAATTATTAGAACTCGTGTTTTTTTGATGACTTCTTTTAAATCCATTTTTGTTGTTATTTTTTATCTTGGAGAAAGTAATTATTCATTAGCTTATATTTTTGTTACACAGAGACCAATATTAGCTTTAATATTGCAATCATATATGTAACTTAGCTGATCTATATCTTACACAGTGGAAAGTATATCCTGCTTATGTAAGCTGATATTTATTTAGCTGTCCCCATTATCTCAGACCTACTTTATTTGTGGACATGATATGATGTCAGCCTTAAGCCTGTGCAGCCAAAACACTTGTCCTCCCAGAGGCCAAACAGAAGTATCCAACATCCTCTCATTTCAGAGACTTTTTTTTCAATTCAGTATTGACATAGTTTTCAGCTGCTCTTTAAAGCTAATGTGAGGGAGGTTTTTCACACTACTTAGGTGAGGATTCCATAAGGACTTGGGGATGCAAGTAACTTTTTAATGAAGCTGATCATGAGTAATCAAATGAGTAGCATTACATATGAATCTGCATTTGAGTGAATCTTATTTTCACCATAAGTAGTGGTATTATAAATTTTATGTTCTCAGATGTACTCACACCTGCTCATTAATGTGCCATTATGAAGGAATTAAAGGTAGCATACCTTGCATCCTGAGGACAAACACAGACTATGATATCTATGATATCTATGACTTAAACGAAAGGGTAAGTGGATGTGGAAAAACTTGATTAATGCAGGGCTGTCCTAATACAAGTGTTTAGATTGAATCTTTGATGTTATATCTTCTAGGATTAAAATAAAACATGATATTTCTTACGTGAACACACCTAAATGTTACTTGGATAACAATGTTGTTCTTAATATGACTACCAAATATACCTGATGTTTTCTATTTTTCCATGCCTTTTAGGGAATTTGGTGCTGTCTTTTTTTTTCTGTATATATTTGAAAGTGTGCAAAAATAATGTAATAGTTTATCCTTCCCATAAGTAGTTAAGTCAATTATCTGCTGAAACACTCTTGTATCTTTATATTGCATTTTTATGTGGTGGCTGCAACAAGGAAAAGGCTCCATAATGTGCAAAGAGTTGTCCAGACATATTACCAACGAGAACTTCCCAATGAATTTAGAGTCTAATTTCAAGGCACTACAAAGCCAGTAGATGAGATAAGCAAGTAAATGGGTGGAGATGATCTTGGAGGAATGATAAGCATGCATTTTTTTGAAGGTACTCTTGGTGCCTGCTTTGCAAGTGTAGATTTTTCTTTGTAGGAGGAGACAGCTAAGCAGCTTGTTGTTTGTCTTCAGTAGGCTTTGTATTCTCCTGGGTTCAGACTTCAACCTTGCCAGGTCTCTCTGTGTGTATTCAAACCTTAATGATGAAGGGCATGCTTTTCAGGAGAATCTGGATGGCAGCATGGAGGTTGTTCCACAAGCCTGAGCCATTTGCAGATGGAGACAGAGGCAGTGACTGTAACTTCTCAGGGTTCATCCAGAGTGATGAAGCCAGTAACTGCAGCAGGAAGCATCTGAGAACCCCAGAAGGTGGCTGGAGACAGGTAGCCTGTGGATAGCTCTGCTCTTGGTGTTAACATATCCTTCTCCTAAGAACTTTGCTGCTGAATCTCTCATACAGGATTTTTGTGGTCCATGTTGCAGTCTAAACCAGAACACTTCAAACCTGCACTGTCTAGGTCAAAATGGACACCTGCATGTCTTTTTCCTCTGTGTGTACCTTCAATTTATTTCTTAGTTTGGGTGTGATGGCATAGTCATTCTCAGAAGTTTCTCTGCTTGAGCAGCAGAAGTATCTATTTTAATTTGACTTGAAATAAGGAGATTATCCATGAAGGCAGAGCATGTTAGAAATCTATCAGAACTTTGAAAATAATATGAATTAAAAAAAGGTATCATTAAAGCAGTTTCTCTGTTGCATTGCTTGCTGATGGGGAAAACCGTAAAAGTCATTTTGGTTTAACTCCTGGATGATAAAAATGCAAGTGGAGGCAATCACAGGTAAATTTTACTGTTACAATTCACTGTAAATTTTACAGGTAAATCCAACTGAACTGGAAATATTAATATATCTTCCAGGTTGGGGCTGAAGATCAGTTCAGGTGCACTGATATCCAACAGAAATGAAATAGTTGCTAGTATTGTGTGGAAGCATGTAATAGCTGATAGTATACAAAATACCGAATGACCCCTAGAGTACAGAAAAAATAGGTCAATATTGTTTTTTTATTAGTCAATATAGTTACTAAGCTACTACTTATAATATCATTAATGCATGTATTTATAATAAAATTTTATTATTATATCCACGGGCTCATGGCTTCTGGATGGTAAAAGATTCCCCTATTTTTGCATTTAAATAGACCGATCCTTTTCACTCTGATTTTATTGCAGGGTTTGCAGTTTTTTTTTTAAATGACAATGTTCAAGTGTATATATAATTAAGTAAAAGCTTCATCTACCCCTAAATGAATGCAGGTTAAAGTAACTGTTAATATAGAAGTGTTACTTGTAATAGTAATTGAGGAGATTTTCACAATTTCTGTTTTCAGTTACAAAAGTACCCGAGTATGTGCTGTGTCAAACCAAACTGAACGTGACTGTGTGCTCTCAAAGGCATTTGAGAGCTACCAGATATCTGCTTACAGATAGTCTACAGTGGCTTTGGTGATTATTCTGACAAGATACTGTGCATCTTGTGTTACTTCTAAAAGGCAAATCAGTGTGACCTTTCCTGTAAGGGGGGAAAAAAAAAGATACAAGTAGCTTTAAGCCAATCAAGCCACTGCTTATATGTGAAATAACCTTTTGTCTTATTACAATGCTATATAAAAACTACTCAGTCTTATTTAAGGAGTTCCAGCCAAGTTTATATCTGCAGAATTTATATACAAGAAAAGAACCCTTTGTATTTTGATGTGGTGAAAATGAATTTCCAGCTTCTCTATGGCAACAAATTCTGACCTTCCCAGTTCAGAAATCTCTGTTATATTGGTGCATATTAAACATTTAGTTCTATTTAAAAAGCTGATTACAACATTGGTATGAAGTCCGATGAGACTAAGTCAATCTCTCACAGGTAAATAAAAGGAAATTGAGATGCATATCTGAATAGATAATCATCTATTCAAAGTGTATGAATAAAACTTGTAATTAGATTGAATATTACTAACAATAGTTCAGCTGCTCTACTAAAGGAGCATCTCCAAATGACATGATTTAAGGAAATTTTAACAATCGGGAAGCATCTGTTAACTTCATTGGAATTTGTTTAGTGATCATTACTTGAGCAAATTTAGGGTTAATTTATGTAGGCAGCTAAAGTCAGGATAATTCAATCTGTGTTAGAACTTCCCTACTCTGGACTCTGGTCATTCAGATTCTCCGTTTCATGTAACTGTAATTGCTGGTTACTATTTAAACTTCCATGTTTAAAAATTTTTGGTAAAGATTAAAAAATATGAAAGCATTTTTTTATAATTATTTTAATACTTAGAACTTATACAGAGTATTTAATAACTTAGACTACGTACAGTGGACAGCAGAACTTCTCACATTTACCTTTATATCTAACTTGAGTAAATGCAATGTTGTAGTAATGCAACGTTATTTATATCCTTTTCTGCAGGAGAAGTAGTATCGATTTGCCTTTTACAGATAATGCAAGATCTACAGTGCCTTGTTCCAAAAGCTGTCAGAGTATAGTGCTTGCTAATGAGCATCTGAGAGCTCTGAGTTTTAATTGTTCAGCTACCAGAGATTTGACTCTCTGCAGCTTCACCATGTCTATTAGCGTGTGGTTTGTATATTACATGTTAGTTGCATGCGTTGGTGAAACCCCTGGAAGAAATCTGAAGGGTGTTTTCCAGAGGCAAACATCAAAAATATACCACTCATATAACTGGAGGGCAGCAATGGTGGGGTATAAACTCTTCAGGTGGGACAGGAAGGGTAGGAGAGGTGGTGGGGTAGCCCTCTATGCTAGAGAGTGCTTTGATACCCTCGAGCTCGATTATGGTGATGGCGGGATTGAGTGCCTCTGGATTAAAATCAGAGGAAAAAAACCCTTTCCATCATCTTCCAACAGTCCTGGAAGACTGGGGAAGTTCCACTGGACTGGAGGCTGGCTGATGTTGTGCCCATCTACAAGAAGGGTCGCAGGGAGGATCCAGGGAACTACAGGCCTGTCAGTCTGACCTCAGTGCCAGGGAAAGTCACGGAGCAGGTGATCTTGAGTGCTATCATGAAGCACATGCAAGAGAACCGGTTGATCAGGCCCAGTCAACATGGGTTCACAAAAGGCAGGTCTTGCCGAACTAACCTGATCGCCTTCTATGACAAAGTGACTTGGCTGCTGGACGAGGGAAAGGCTGTGGATGTGGTCTTCCTGGACTTCAGAAAAGCCTTTGACACAGTCTCTCACAGCATTCTGCTTCGGAAACTGTCAGTCTCTAGCCTGGACAGGCGCACACTCTCCTGGGTGGAAAACTGGTTGGATGGCCGGGCCCAGAGAGTGGTGGGAAATGGTGTGAAATCCAGCTGGAGGCCAGTGACAAGTGGGGTTCCCCAGGGCTCAGTGCTGGGTCCAGCCCTGTTCAATGTCTTTATCAATGACCTGGATGAAGGCATCGAGTGCACCCTTGGCAAGTCTGCAGATGATGCTAAGCTGGGTGGAAGTGTGGATCTGCTGGAGGGTCGGGAGGCTCTGCAAAGGGATCTGAACAGGCTGGACCGCTGGGCTGGGACCAATGGGATCAGGTTTAACAAGGCCAAATGCCGGGTCCTGCACTTGGGGCACAACAACCCTATGCAGTGCTACAGACTAGAAGTCTGGCTGGAAAGGTGCCTGGAGGAGAAAGACCTGAGGGTGTTGGTTGACAGCCAACTGAATATGAGCCAGCAGTGTGCCCAGGTGGCCAAGAAGGCCGATGGCATCTTGGCTTGTATCAGAAACGGCGTGACCAGCAGGTCCAGGGAGGTTATTTTCCCTCTGTATTCAGCACTGGTGAGACTGCTCCTTGAATCCTGTGTTCAGTTCTGGGCCCCTCACCACAAGAAGGATGTTGAGGCTCTGGAACGAGTCCAGAGAAGAGCAACAAAGCTGGTGAAGGGGCTGGAGAACAGGCCTTATGAGGAATGGCTGAGAGAAGAGGAGGCTGAGGGGAGACCTCATTGCTCTCTACAACTACCTGAAAGGAGGTTGTGGAGAGGAGGGTGCTGGCCTCTTCTCCCAAGTGACAGGGGACAGGACAAGAGGGAATGGCCTCAAGCTCCGCCAGGGGAGATTTAGGCTGGACATTAGGAAAAAATTTTTCACAGCAAGGGTCATTGAGCACCGAAACAGGCTGCCCAGGGTGGTGGTTGATTCACCTTCCCTGGAGGTGTTTAAGGCACGAGTGGACGAGGCACTGAGTGGCATGGTTTAGTATTTGATAGGAATGGTTAGACTCGATGATCCAGTGGGTCTTTTCCAACCTGAAAAAAAAAAAAAAAATACTGTATCTAGGTTCCAGTACCCAGTATTTGAGCCCCAGAGCTCGTAGCAGCTGGCAGGTATTGGCTTTACTGTATTTGTGAGGGGATTAATACTGGTCACACCTTAGGCATGGTTAGAGGAACTCCATCAGACCTCTGAGGATTCCTGGGATGCCAATATGTCATCAGGTCTTTCAGGATCTGAAAGACTTGTTGCTGCAGAAGTCCTGTGATTTTGTAGATCTTATTATATTCTCTAGCACCTGAGTTACTAATCTCCACAACTGTTTACATCCAAAAACTCTATTACATGGAGAGATGATCTTGTAGTGTTCTTATAAAATTAACATTCTAATTCTTTTTTTTGTATCATTACATCTTTAACCTTAGATGTGAAATTTAAGTATGGTAAATATGTTTTGTAAATATTTAAAAATTAGAATCCTTTATGCCGAATAGATCTCAAACTAATCTCTATAAATCCCATCCTACTCAGAACCTGAAATCAATGTCATTATCACCTGTCTCGTCTTGTAACTGAAGCTGCTTGCCATAACTTTGTATGAAACACAGGTATGGACTTTGTTCATGTTAACCTAGTGTTCATAGGTAATTCCCACCTGCAGTCTTGTGCGGTCCAACACTGCCTACTCACGGTTGTTATTTTCATTATACTTCATAGCATTTTACCTCAGGTATCACATTGTATTTGCATGTGAAAGTACCACCCAAAGCTTTAATTAAGAAGGCAAAACTCTGTTCACTCAGTAAACTTTAGAAGATTGCAGTCTGCTTTCTTTCTAAAATGCACTGTCCTGGACTTGCATCTTGCATTTGAAATGTGGTCGGAAGAGGACATGATCACAGAATGTCTCTTCTATTCGCTTGCTCAGGGACTGTGAGATGCTGTTTTCAGTATCTTGTTCAGCCTGCAGGGCTTAGACTTTCATCTCCTACCTTCTTGCAGGCGAGTGACAGCAGGCTGTAGCATAGCTATTCAGGCACCTGCCTTGGAAAAGTAGTCTTGGATTGTGGTCACTTTCCCATGATTGGCTTTGTTTGATCCTGGAGAATTCGTATAAAATAGGTGCAACTCTTAGGTACATTGGATCGCAAAGGTTGAGTTACCGTTTATGTGCCTGGAGTATTTTCTAGTCAAACTGTTAGTATCAATTCTACGAACTTTGTCCAGATGCAGTTTCAGTTTGGGGCAACTTCTGTAACTCTCAGTTTAGATGCTGAAATCTTTTACTGACCCGTAGTGTTCGTAGTACAATCATGCATAACCTTACAGTTGGTGAAATTATTATTTAAACTCTGGTAATAAGAACTTTAAGTTTAATTTTAAATGATTGAACTGAAAATTAAACAGATTCACTCACTCCCTTTGTAATAAGCCACACTCGAGAAAAAAAAAAATCCATTAGATTAAAACCATCCGCTAGATTGTGCTCATTCTTCATAAGTAAATTTATTACAAGGGACCTCATTAAAGAAAGTGGATATTTAAGTGAACATAAACATTATTTCTCATTCTAAATTTATGTCCAGTGTATGATTCTAGTATCTTCATTCAATGGGTTATTTAAAAACTGTTTGTATAGTAAAGACGCTACCTAAGTAGTACTATGCAAGTGGTCAGTTTTGAACTTCAATCCAGGGCCTGAACTGGTTAACAGACTCAAAATGGCCCAGAAGATCTGACATGATCTGTTGAAATCTGTACTGTGGGCATTCCAATAAAACTAGAATTTCTAGAACTGCAAATTACTTAAATACTGGAAATCTCTGTATGTATATATATATACGCATACACTTATGAGGGATTACCAGCCAGGTTAATTGTCTTAAAGCCTAAAGTCTCTGACCTTGGAGTTTATTCTTTTTTACATATACTTCCAAATACTTGTATTTATGTTAACATGCTTATGCTAAATGTATTATTGATGGTTTGGTTTTCTGTTGTTCTGTTGTCTCCTTCATTCATGTGTAAGGTCAGCCTCAGAAGGCTTCCTCGTGCCTTCTGGTAAATTATCTTTTGGATAAATGAGCGTGTGGTGGCTGACCGCATTCCTGCTATGCTGAAAGCAATGAGTAGACAAAACTGTATGACCGATTTGAGTGAAGGACCTAGGATTTGGAGACCTGTGTCCACAGCTCACCCAAGAGCCCCAAGTGTGCTTTTCCTTCCTTCCCTTCTGTGTGTGAGTGACTGCCAAGCAGTTTCCATTGGGGAATTTCTCTAGTGGTACGTGCTGTTAGATGACTTGCTGTGACTTCTTCTAGGAGACGCTATTCGGGAGAGCTGTGCTCCTTGCTGGTGTTCTGCCTCAGGTGCCACGGTTTTGTATGCAGTTAGTAGCTTTTAAAATAGAAGTGTAAAAAAAAACTTGTAGAAAAGATGATTTAAAACAAAATATTTAACTTCTATTGGCATGTAAATGTCATATTGTCATTTTTTTGTTCACTCTAGAACTGCTGTCCACAGGGGATGTTTTTTGAGTACAATATCAGGCCTTCTAATGTGACTAGTGACCACCAGTTTTCATTATAAAGCAAACAAAGTTAAGAAGGGCTTTTAAAAGGATGAGAGGTGCAGAGAAATCAGATTTGTCATTTTGAATGTCAATATTTCATGTGTATGAAGAGCTATATTGCTACGTGTTAGCAATATGAGTTTGGCTGGATCATGGACAATTCATGGACTACGTGCATTACCAAGATGTATCACAGTCTGTAATATCAGATTTTTATTAAGGTAGTTTTACAGCAAATAAATGTTTTTTACAAACAGAAGAAATCAATGCTTTTATGTTTTAGGTAGTTTGCATTCCATGTTGTGAATACAGTAATGAATATACAAAGTACCATTTACCTCCATTGTCCAGTTATGGCAATGGTAATGAACATATTCTCTCGAATATATGCAAAACACTGGAAAAATCTTTTTCATTCTCTTTGGCGTATGTACTCATCATCATCATCATCATCAAATCTTGAATATATTCAGTATTTCCAGTTATGCACTTTTAATCCCCATATGTACGCATTTTTTCTGCATGAGACTGGAAATCCTATTCTTATAAATAATTGTATTTAAATTGTATTAAATTATATTTAAACCGTGGGTTTAAGTTATCTCTTTCATATTGCTTTGAAATATTTCACTGACCATTTTCTGAGTTAGCCTGATACTTTCAGTATTAGTAAAATTCAATACTGTGAAATGCAGCAGTGCTGAAACTCTTGATGTTCCAAAATAGTCTTTACTTAACGCTATGAATTTATTAGGGGTGTGGTTGAGCCCTAAGCTTTTTCAAAAACTGACTTTTTCTCTTACAATTGCTTGTGCTCCTAGATGTGTTTTGGCAGCTGACCTGAACTAAAAGTTCATGGGAGCAACCGAAGGCAGTGACTCTTTAATACAAGTGTGTTAGTCATGCTGCCATTAGGTAATTGGTGCTTATCTACAAAAATCTAGTCTTACAATTCACTTGTGTGTGCTTTATGCGTACAGTAGATAGAATAGTAGTGAGCCACATGAAAAGGGGGAGAGGAGTACAACACGAGAATATCCAAGTTGTGGCTCTGAAGAGCTTGCTGTAAAAATTGATTTGAATTCACCTAAACTGTGAGAACAGAAACTAGAAAAAAGCATGAGAACTGATAGATATGCAACGTGTATTTAGGATAACTTTTTCTTATGGTAATACATCAGTGCTACTATGTGCAATGTGTAATTTAATTAAAAGCTGTGAATACATGTTTCCAAACTTGACTGGGATTAGCGATTGGTTTGGGAGGTGAGGAGGGAAAGAAGACCACATGGCAGGTTGTGGTTGGTTGCGGCACACATTTTGAAAATGTGTATTGTCCAAGTTTCCCCTGGGATATGATTGAAAGGATTTCCGTCAATCTTCAAAACATCTTTATAGTTAGGTTTTAAAAAAGACGTAATGTTTTGGTTCCTGGAAGGAAAGAAATGGTTGCAATTCTGCAGGCACAGGGCAGTGATCTAATTTATCAAGGCATTTTAAGGGGAATCACCTGGCTTTATAAATATTTACTTCTCATGCATGAAAAATATATAAGCTTAAGTGCTTTGCTGAGTCAAGCCCTCGATATACCGATTGTTTTTTTTCTCATGTACAGCCTTCTTCTAATCACTACTTATAAACCCTTAATAGCTCTTACTTAGTGGTACTCTACGTGGTCTGGTTGGGATGGAGTTGATTTTCTTCATAGCAGCGCATATGGTGCTCCGTTTCAGATTTGTGACTGGTGTTGATACACCAGTCTTTCAGGTATTGCTGAACAATGTCAAAGCCTCTGTTCCTTGCTTTGCCCACCAACAAGTAGGCTTGGGGTGGGCATGACGCTGGGAGGGGACACAGCTGGGACAGCTGACCCAACTTGAGTGAAGAGATATTCTGTAGTATATAATGTCATGCTCAGCAATAAAAGCTAGGGTGTAGATTTTCTGAAGCAGCTGTTGCTTGGGGACTGGCTGGGCAGTGGGAGATGGTGAGTGATTACATCACTTGTTTGGGGTTTTCTTCTTCTTCTCTTTGTTATTAAACTGTCTTTATCTTGACCCATGGGTTTTTTTAGTTCTTATTCGTATTCTCTTATGCTCTTATTCTCTCCCCCATCCCACTGGGGGTGGGAGGGAGGGAGTGGCTAGTGGATACTGACCTACTGGCTGGGGTCAAGCCATGAGAAGTAGCCACAAAAATACCTATTGCTTTAGTTCCTAGTATCATCCTTCTTCAGAAAAAAAAAAAATTAGCACCAGGTAGGTAGAACCTAAGTCAGTGAAGTTTAACTTGAAATGTGATGCAGTTTTTTTAACAGTTGCAGTAATGAATCACTGAACATGGAAGAACGAGCAGCTTCACCTTAGACTTTCAAATTGGAATAAGGTTACTTCACCTGATCAGAGAAAGATGAGCTCTCACCTGTTGAGTTAGCTTTTAGAAAAGCCAGTGATAGGCAGTGTTGTTTTATGGCTGTAACTTAAAAAAACCAGTCTGGATTGTAATAGTCTTTCGTAGCCTTTATCTATGAGTATTCCTTTTGATGTAAATTCTACAGACCTTTCAGGAACCCAGTAGCTTTCATTTTTTCTTGGTTGAACTTTGAATTGCCTTGCCTTCAGGGTAAGTTTCCACTGCTTGATAGAGTGGGTGGAGACTGAGGAAAATTTCTGATTTATGCTTTAGAGAAACCTTAGACTGCTTCTGCCATAACACGAACTACCCTCGTTTGATAAATCCTTGCTGAGTTCAGGTAATGATATGGTTGGCATAATTCCACAAGCGTGAGATCGTTAGGCAGAGATACAGGAGTGCTGCAAGAAGTGTAACCTATCACAGAAATTCTTCATGATTTGAAAACCGTGGGAGAAAATGTGAGAACCATTATGTTAACATGGTTGGCATATCTGAGAGCATGTCTTTAACCTTTTGTGCTTTTGCTGAGGAGTAGTTAATGTTTTGGAGTAGCCTAGTACCAGTGACCTCCCCTTTTACAGCAATCTTATCTGAAATGATTGAATGTGAGAAAGGAAAGCTTTAAATAATAAAGCCAAAGATCAAAGGTGTTTGAAGCTGTTTTCTGAACTCAGAAGTAGTATAATACATTTGGGACAATGATATTTGAAATATCCAGAATAAGGTAAGAGGAAAAAAAATCCATGAAAGGGGTATGTAAGTGAAAAAATACAGCATGAGATTCAGGTAGATGTTTCACATCATGATGTGTACTGTCATGAGCTCACTCGATGAAGTTTCAGAATCATCCAACAAACCTCGTCTATGCAAAAGGTTTTTGGTTCTGGATTGCTAAGTAAGGTCAGTGCTGCATATTTTATCAACTATTACATACATGAGTTGGATTCATATCAGATAGGGCTAGTTCACCCCACTCAGGGAAATGATTATATGATTTGCAAAGAGTTTGTAGTGGAAAGACTATGTTGTTTCCATTCTGCCCTCCAGAGGCTCCCTAAACATCTTGTTATTAACATAGCTTCCAAAACTGGTTTTCTTTTATTGAATTAGTATAGATATTGAATAGATGAACATTTAAGGAGGACTGTTTGCTATTCAGTGATTGTTTTCAGACTCCCTCTTATTAGTCTCATTGTATGAACCAATAGCTTACCACTTCTGTATATTGGAGTTATCACCCTGATCTGAGATGTGAAAAAAGCAATTTGAGACTTTGAATGCTAGTAGCCTGAATCTAAAAATGTTACCTATGCCACCAGTCCCATATTTAACATTTCCCTACCAGTGCCGCCTTTACGGGAATTCTGCTTGCACCATAGTAGGAATTTTGATAGGAATGGTTGGACTCGATGATCCAGTGGGTCTTTTCCAATCTAGCGATTCTATGATTCTATGATAATACCGGAGCCACCATATCAGCTTTGTATTTTTTCTTTAGCCGTGTGTCCAAAGTAATTTCTTTGTGGGATGTACTTTGTGCTGTGTACTGCAGTTTTGCAATATTAAATTGAGCTGCACAGCTAGCTGAAACAGCAGGAATGAATACTGTTGAGCCTGTGAACAAAGAATAGAGTTGGTTGAAAAATTTTTTAGTCAGTTCCGAGTAAAAATCTAAATATTTTTACAAACAAGCTGAATAGGACTACTAATCCTATAGATGTTTGCTCTCAACTGTTTTTCTGCTTTGGTTAGTTTGAAACAACTAGTATGGTGCAGGCATGCAATTCGTTGGGAGATGCAGTAATAATTTAATGAACGCTTAAACTATGTTGAAGTCCATTTTTTATTACAGTCTATAATGTGATTTTCTTCTGTTAATTATGAATTGCTCCAGAAGGTGTAAAGCCTAGCTATTTCCCAAAAGAAGGATGCTGGCATTTTTCCTGCATTTCCATAGAAAATAACATTTTGTGGTAGAAGCAGTGATGTTTACCTTTCTGCTTTTCATTTCATTCAGACTTTTATTTAGCCAGTAAGAATATTGTTGAAATATACTTTTAAATATCTTTTCCTTGCTTTCTTACTGCAGCGATCAGAAAGGAATTCTAAAGATAAAAGTGTCAATCACTAAAAAGTTTGTTGCACTTACTTTCCTTCCACAGGTTTTCACTGAGTTTTGCATCTTCTTTGTTCATTGCAGCCTACGTGAAGTGATTAGCAAATTTAGATGTCTGCCTGTCTTTTACGTGTCTGAGCTCCATTGTAGTCAATGGATATATAGGCAAAACAATCAGTGGAACCTGGAGTGCAGTTCTTCTTATCCCAAGTGGACATACACTAGCTAGTCAACTGGTAGCTCTTTAGGCTCCCTTGGCTTCTTTATTGACAAGATCACCATTGACTTCAGAGTGAAGACTGCTGTATTTAATTGTATTAATTTGGAACCGCATCCCATCAAAGCCTATTAGTTTAAGTTAAGCCTCTTAGTCTCTTTGGTCAGGAGAGACACAGACATCTTCAGAAGGCAATTCACTTTAAACATCCTACCTCCTTTAAACATCTAATTTAAACGATTAAAGAGCATGATAGGCCTGAAATCTTTGCATGCTCTACATAGTCTGTAGAAGTCTATATAGTTAAAAACAAGACCTGTGATTATTGTGTAGTTACTGTTATCAATTACAGGGCAAGATAGAATGTCTCTTAATTAACTTAATAACCTGATAGGTACGTTTAGACGTAGCTAATTAGAGCTTTCTTGTAATTGGGCCCATGATTAATAGACTGTAGACTGTTTCATTTGTATGAAAATGCATGGACAGTCACAGGGAAATTAAAATTTGAGCTGCACTGAATAACTAATAGAGGATCTCAGGGTAGTGCAATAGTGGAAGATTATTCACTTTATAAAGAATTAAGATATTCAGTTGCTAGTTTAGATCTGATTTTTTTCAAGATCTTTTGCAGCCATATCAATATGTGTATGAATCTCTCTTTGAAACATCTGCAGATAAACTTCTGAAAGTTTTTTTTTAAAAGTCTATCATACCTAGTTTAATAAAGCTAGTGAACGTAAAAGCATGTGAAGATACCATTGCAGAAGAAAATAGAAATAACTGCTTTAATTCCTTGTTTGCACTGTGCAAGGTAAAATCTTTGGAGGAGTTAACTGCCAGTTTTTCTAGAGCTTATATTGCCTTTCTTTCTCATTCTGGTCAGAGCAGAACCTAATTTGGGGCAATACAGTGGGTAAGCAGCATTCACCATGGTGCTCTAGTCTGTAATAGTCATGGAAGTTCCCTTTCACCCCTTTCCTGTGCTGCAAACTCTCTCACGGGTGCACAGGGAATTAAGAGCTGCTGACATCTGCACAGGTTTCTTCACTTGTTATACAGCTGGAAGCGAGAGGCTGAGGGGAGTCCCACTCATAGAAAAGACAAATGGACATAGAGTGAAAGGAAGATGTAGTGGAAAGAAGTTAAGAGGAGAGAGATTATTGGTAGTGAACAGTTCATCTGGCAGCATGGAGACCCAATCTACCATGACTTTTTATTTGTTGTTATAAGGTCTACTGTCCATGGAAGAACATGTTATAAAGATAAACCTAGCACTTTTAATTTTTCTTATTTGAATTAAGTGAAATTTGGAGAAATTAGAAAACTTATAAATTTCTGCTAGAGAGGCAGATAGTATAGTTAATATTTTTAAGAGATGTGTCATTCATTTCTGTTTTCTTGCATAGCTGAAACTTACTGTTGAATTTTTCATCAAGAAATGAATCTTAGTTTCAATGTTCTTGTTCCATTTTTATTCTGCTGCTAATGCAGAGGTGGCTTCATTGAGACTAGATGGTCTTTTTCCTTTTTCTGGTGAAACCTTGCCTACTTAGCACATTGTGAGTCAGATCAGACTGCTGCTAACCAGAAAGGAATGCTATTTTTGTAACTTGTTGTACACTTTAGTTTTCCTTATTTAATACTTTCACTTTTGTCATTTTTTTTTTTAAAGATTTCAAACTTGTAAGAGTATATTTAGTGTGCCATGTAGTATGTTATTCCTGCTGTCTATTAAGATGCCATCTGAGCAACAGAGAGAGAGCATCAAATAAACATTAGATAATTTCATCAGGAGTTTAAGATAACTTTACTAGGGAGTGGTGCTAAGATGAGAATACCCCTAATAGGCATTCCTAATCTGTAATATCTTTTCACGTTCACATATTGTATGTTTCTACTTAAAAACTGAGCTGAGGGCTCACTAAGTGTAGTAACTGCCTGTGTGTGTGAAGCTTTTTGCTTTTTTTGTGTTGGGTGGGTGTTTTTTATTTCTCTTGCCACTTCCATTGCTCCAACCCATGGCAGAGGCATGCAACCGAACACAGGCAGACAAAATATTCCCCTATAATTGCCAGTTTGCTGGGGATGATGAGAACCTCAAAGAAAGCATGAAATTGAAGAGCATGGTTTGGGGGCTGAGTGGATGGAGCTAGGACCCTCGATGGACTAGGTGGCAGAATTTAGTAGGAGGGAAAAGACGATGAGGATCATGGAGTTGTGGTCTTACTTCTGGGATCTCTGAAAGTGTATGTGGCAGGAGGATTTGGAGGGAGATAACACCTTCTGCATCTGAATGTGGATTTACACAGAGCATAATTCTGAAGTTATTTTCACTGGTTAGGATGGAGGTGTTCTTCGCAAATTCTGCAGAGTTTGGGAACCCAGCTGCAGTAAGTCGGAGATCACTTTCTCAAGCTTGCTTGGAGCAGCTTGAGAAGCAAATCCCTAAGAGCTTTTTTGTTCGCCTTTTGCAATGGAGTACTCGGGGTAAAGAGCTTTTCCTTAAATGGCAGGCTTCGCCATCTGAGTCACCTTTGTGTTGGCTTGATGTATTTAATTTTAATAATTTCTCTGAAATTGCTTGAGGCAAATCAGTTTGAGGCTTATTACACAAATAAATAGTATTTTTTAACTGTGTACTATTTTCAGTTTATGAGAATTCCAGCAATGTTAATTCTTATTTGGTTTAGGTGTATGGGATTGTTTCACCTCACTTGTTACTCCAGATAGATAAAAGTAGCCTATATTTATGATTCTTTTAACTTTTCTAATTGCTGTCACAGAATAGAACTGATTATTCTTTGCGACAGCACAGATCTCTGTATTGCTCAGGTCTTACTATCTATATGTTAACAGTAGCTAAAGAAGTGGTCATTTTGAATAGAAGCTAATTTCACATCACCTTGGAACAGCACTTTTTTTTTTTTACTGTGTGCCATTATGTTCTTTAGTTTTATTGCTGTGTCTCAGAATAAGGTAAATAATTCTATAATCAGCTTTATTTTATTATTTCTGTTTCTTTAGTTAAAGGCCATTTCTTCCTGTGACAAGTAAGTCAGTGATGGCAACAATCAAGTAGCATTTGTCTTACATTGACTCCTAGGCATTCTAAGATTTTTAATATCTGTATTATCTTCTTTAATGCTACATTAATTTTATAATGTATTATGAACAGATTTTCACCCATGCATGTCTTTAAAAAATTATTAGTATCAATGCAAGTATGTCAGTTCTCATCATCATGTTTTTATTACTCTAAGATGAAAATTAATTTTCAAACCATGATTCAGAAAAATTATTTAAATTACAAGTCCTCTGCAGTGGAAATCCTGTGGCTATCGTGGTCCATTACAAGCACAAGATTACGTCTTCCTACTTGCCACTAATTCTGCACTTGGGTGGGGAAAAAGAAGAAAGATTTGCTGGTAGAGTGTTACCAAGCAACCAAAATCTGAATTACTCCAATTTCTGGATTTTTCTTGTGTGATGTATATCAGAGGATTTCTCTTACCTTGGTGAGAGACAGACTAGATGAAGTTACGGTCCATAGCTTTACCATTTCAAAGATTAGTAAGTAGCTCAATTTCTCCCTGTGGAGTTTCATTTCAAAACCAAAACCGAAGTCACCTTTTTTTAATTTTTTTTTTTTTGGTCTCATGTAGTTTTCATGTTACAGATAATCATGTTTTCACAAGATATGAGATTGGGCACATATTCTTTTCTTTGTCTTCTGAAGTAAAATTTCTCTTTTTGAAATAGAAAGCTTGTTTTTGTCTCATTTTCACTTATACTTAATTGTTTATACCACTACTTGAATAAACAGGAATGGAAAGTCTTGGAGTGGGAAAAGATAACTTAATGTGTCTTAATAATCCTGCATGACGTTGCTCATGTTTACTGTTTCTTGGGATACTCCCTCTTAAGTAGTGTTTTCCAACACAATTTACTGATGATAATACCAAGTGATGACAGGTATTTGAGAAATTACTTATTAAATGGAGATGTGTAGAAAAGATGGAACAGAGATAGACTCAGATGTTTGGTGGTTATGGTAAGATTTATGCTTGGAGGTAGATGAAGAGAGAATAATTGCTTTTATTAATTTAGACAGTTTTTTGTCCTGATTTTTTTCCTGTACTCTCCTGTGATTTTTTACTTCTATGGAGCTTTTTTGTTTTGCAGTGGCAGATACAGATTCCCTGTAGAACTATGGGGATTTCAGGGTCACCTCCCATATTAGCCATTGATTTTCTTTCAGAGAACATGCCTAGCATGGAGATATAGCTTCTTTCTGTATTCCTAATCTGCGTTTTATGTGTAGGGAGCTAGGAAAAACCTCAGCAGTGATATCGAGAGTGTTTCTTTCTGCACCTCTGCAAGACCAGGATGTATAGCAGCTTTTAGATAGTATTAATGCTTGGCATAGGAGATCCTTTCCAGTTGACATTGTTTTGTATCCATGTCTGCTAAAGTACAATAAAATATTTACTAATAAAGAGGACTTGTTTTAAAAAATGTCTACCTCTTTGATCAGACTATGGCATTCCCAAATATGAACGCATATTCTAATCAGATCATTGTTCCATGCCTGGATGAGATCAAAAATGCACCAAACTTCCTGATGTTCCAGTTTCCAACGAGAAGAAACTTGGATGCATGGGTCAGAGAAGAGCTACTTGATGCTTTGAAAAGGTGCTTGTTCTGAATGGTTACATGAACACGATTCAGATGGTTTTGGGTAAATTTGAGCAAGTAGCGGGGATTGGGTTGTTCAGCATAAATGCCTGTAGATAAGTGATGGTATAGGCTAAGAGCACTTCAGACATGAACGCTTAATAGGGCAAAGGTAGAAGTAGTTTGAGTAGATGAGTGTTTCCAGCTGTTTTCTTCAAAGTTGGAAACAGGCTTTTCCTTTATAAGTGCTCCTTTACTTTTGGTAAATATAAGATTAGTTTAGGTGCAATATCCCACTAATTTTTTGTTCTGTTTTAATTTTCTAAAGGAGTTGATGACCAAGCTGATAACAGAGACACCTGACCAGCCAATCCCATTTCTAATTGATCATCTTCAGTCCAAACAGGGGAACCGTGGTCAGCTTCAGAGAACGTTGTCTGGCTCTGCTGCCCTTTGGGCAGAGAGTGAAACATCAGGTATGTTTTGTATGCTAGAAAGGTCTGGTCTCCAGTATAATCTTCCCACACTTTCATCCATGATCTCCTGGATGCACGTGCATCTACTGAACAGATACTACACTGTGGGTTTGAGCATGCCAAATAAATCCTGCTCGATTGAATTTAATAAATATTTTCAGATATTGTCTCAGCCTATGTACATATCATGTGAATATGGGTCAGAGTTACAGCATGGAAACGATCCCAATCTCAATGAGAAAGAAGGTGCATATAAAGGTCCTTTGATTCCCCTCCTGTCCTCTTTGCTTTCATTTTCCCTCTTCTGGTGTATTTGTTTTTGAGATTATGGAATCATAGATTACTTTGGGTTGGAAGGGACCTTAAAGATCATCTAGTTCCAACCCCCCTGCCATGCGCAGGGACATCCCCCTAGATCAGGCTGCCTATGATGAGATTAGCCTCTGTTGAGGCATTTTCTTTAATAATATACATTTTTAACAACCAAAATTAACATTCCAACACTTAAAGAGAAAATGCTATTACTGCTTCACTAACACCACTGTGAATAACACAAAACATTTATGAAATAATATCTACTCTTATTCTAAAGTTGAACTTTCAGCTTTGATATTCTGTTAGAAGCTGCTGTTAGAATGTTTAGCTTGTATTTAAAAATTTACCGATGATCTGTTTTAGACTGTAATAGTAGTTCCTGATAGTCAAAATGTTAGTTGCCTGACAAACTAACTTCTAATTTATATCAAATGTGAAGTTTTAAGCATAAGTGGTCAAACATGCAAGAGGAAAAAAAATGGAGGATAAGGATTTTCATAACAAAAAAGAGATGTCATGTTCTTAATGAAAAACATATTAATGAATTTCTAAATTTTGATGTTTAGGAAATGGAAGGAATACATGAAATTTAGCAAAAATCAGAAGTAGGAGAAAATAAAGAGGTTTTTTCTTGATTAATTGTTCATTTAGTCTTCAAAAAAATGGCCCTACAAATGCTATAATTGACTGATTCAATTCTTTTAACAGAAAATAAAGGAACAAGGAGAGATATTAGAAGTTACGATAAACCTTGGCAGGTAAATGCAAAAAAGCCTAAAAAGTCAAAGAGCGACCTTGCTGTGTCCAACATTTCTCCACCGTCACCGGAGTCCAAGTCATGTAAGAAAGCTTCACTACATTATTAATTCCTGCGTACTTTTGAACATATAGTATGTTTTTCTGATGAGTTAGGATTAAAACAAAGTGAATTATAAGCAGTTGTAGTGGCTGGGTATGTATGTTAGAAGAGTTTGACTCTTGCTTTACTTTCACTTGAGTTATGAATATTTAATAATACCCTATGCTGTCATTTATAGATAGAATAGGTTATACATAGATAGCTGGATAGATGAAACCCCAGAATGATACCTGGATGTCACACACAAGTTTACGTTCCGATACCATTTATGATTTGATGTTTTATTTTGCCATTTTGCATGTGTAAAATCTGTTCTCTTGATTTTGGCCCCAGTAACAGGTATTTTTTCAGTGTATCAAGCAGTGCAAAACTATAAATCATGAACAGATACTGTTCAGTATTTGTGGGCCATGTCAACAGAACAGGTGTACTGCTCTGAGAATTGCTGAAGGAATCAAAATGTACACTGAAAGAAAAGGCAGAGTACAAATAGAGCAACTGAAGAGAATATTGTCAATGCTGCGTAAAACAGTAGTAAAAACAGAGGCAGCAAGACTTAATGAAATTTAGTGCTTCCTGTATATTAGCTTTTGAATAAGTTTAATTTTTAAGCTCGATTTTTAGTTGTTTTTTATACAAATAAATATGTCTACAATATAAATTCATATATATGTATAGATGTGCACACACACACATGTGTGTATACAAGATCTGTTCTCCCAGATAAATTGTAAAAATTATATTTTCTTCTGTTGACTATTGTAGCTTTTTGAAATTTTTGTAATAGACAAATATTTTAATTTAAACTTGGATTGTGATTAGATGGACCAGATGAGAACAGAGATATATAGTGCGCTGCAGTAGAAGGCTTGCTATCTTTCCTCTAAAAGCAAGATGGAGAATTATAGACTCTAGTGGAGTCAAAGAAAAATCTCCTGCTAGCCTCAGTAAGTCAAAGTATAGCACGGCAGTGGGTAAAGTAAATAATGATAGATCTATGCAATAGCAACACTCTGCTTTTGGGTAATTAACAGTCTTGCATGGCTATGAGACCTTTTTGATTGAGAATAAGTAACTGTGCCAAGTACAAAATACCTGTACAGGTGTCCTTTATCACAGCTTTTCTCAGGACTGTATTGTTCTTGAAAGATCTGTGGTTTAATTTTCTGGAGATGGAGCATGTGTCTGTTTTTTCTTCATGGAGCACATTCTCAGCTCCAAAAAGGCTAAAATTTTTCATCAGTTTCACTGTACCTCTCTATGGGCACATGAATTTTTAAGTCAGTCTAAAAGTATTGTGGATTTTAATTCACTTTCAAGAGTAAATGATCGTAGTCACTTATAATCTGGGTCTAATCTAACAGTCTTTGCAGTGTAAAAATCTAGCAGGGCTCATAAATAGAGCTTTAAACTAGATGTGAAGGGGAAGGGTGACGAAGCCAGGCTAATCAGGAGAGAGCCTGGAAGTGGAACTCCAGTGTCTGAGAGATGGTGTGCTGGTGACACACCGCCAGTGTGTCACCACAGAGCGAGTGGGGGCAAGTACATCTGGTGATGGAAAGGATGAAACTGGCACTGAGTTGTTAGATAATCCAAGGACCAGTCAACTGGGAATGAACACTATTCCCTTCATGAGAGCTGAGGGTTCACCAGTCCAGCTGAAGGGTGTTTACACCAATGCACACAGCATGGGCAATAAGCAGGAAGAATTGGAAGTTATTGTAGGGCAAGGAGGCTACGATGTAGTTGCCATCACGGAAATATGGTGGGATGACTTGTATAGCTGGAGTGCAGCTATGGTGGGGTAGAAACTCTTCAGGGAAGACAGGAAGGGGAGGAGGGGAGGCAGAGTAGCCCTCTATATTAGAGAGTGCTTTGATACTCTCGAGCTTGATTATGGTGATGGCGGGATTGACTGCCTGTGGGTTAAAATCAGAGGAGCCCACAAGAAGGCAGATATTGTGATGGGAGTCTATTATAGACCACCCAGCCAAGAAGAAGCAGCTGATGAGCTCTTCTATAAACAAGTGGTAGTAGTCTCAAGGTTGCTAGCTCTTGTCCTTGTGGGAGACTTCAGTCTTCTGGATGTCTGCTAGAAGTACAATACAGCAGATAGGAAGCAGTCTATGAGTTTCCTGGAGTGTGTGGATGACAACTTCCTCACACAACTGGTGAGTGAACTGACAAGGGAAGTCGCCTTCCTGGACCTGTTGTTTGTGAACAGAGAAGGCCTTGTGGGGGATGTAATGGTTGGAGGATGCCTGGGACAAAGCGATCGTGAGATGGTAGAATTTTCAGTTCTAGGTGAGGTGAGGAGGGGGATTAGCAGAACAGTCACATTAAACTTCCAGAGGGCAGACTTTGGACTGTTCAGAAGGCTGGTTGATAAAGTCCCATGGGAGACAGTCCTTAAGGGCAAGGGAGCCCATGAGGGCTGGGAGCTCTTCAAAAAGGAAATCCTAGCAGCTCAGGAGTAAGCTGTCCCCATGTTCTGGAAGAGGAGCCGGTGGGAAAAAACCAGCTTGGTTGAGCAGGATGGTCTTGAGGGACATCAAAAAGAAAAGGAATGTCTATTAGCTTTAGAAGAAGGGACAGGTGTCTTGGGTGGACTACAGGGAGGAAGTGAGATTACGCAGAGGAAAAATCAGGAGAGCTAAAGCCCAACTAGAGCTCTGATTGGCCAAGTTGGTGAAAGATAACAAAAAAATATTTCTATAAATACATTAACAATAAAAGGAGGACCAGGGAGAATATTCAGTCCCTGAATTTTTCAGGGAAAGGGTCATTGGGCATTGGAACAGGCTGCCCAGGGAGGTGGTTGAGTCACCTTCCCTGGAGGTATTTAAAAGGAGCGTGGATGAGATGCTGAAGGGTGTGGTGTAATGGTTGATAGGAATGGTTGGACTGAATGATCCTGTCGGTAGTTTTCCAACATAGTGATTCTGTGATTCTGTAACACCAATTTATGGAGATATGCTGTTCAAAGCAGTGACCAAGTGTATTGTGTCATCATACTACGTTCTCCCTTCCAGTGCTTACACTTCACACTCCATGTTACGCATCAAGTAACTTCCACGCCATCTCCTAAAGTTCTCAATTCCTTGGTCTTTACCCCTGGTAGGGGTGTGAAATAGTGTCACTCCCTTCATGTGTATGCCTTCTACTAGTTTTGTGCTTGCTGGTCCAAAGGTTGTCCCTGGAGAAGGACAAAGAGGAGGGTGGGCGCTCTGAACTACCAGGTCATGTGGGAAGCAGTGAAATATTTTATACATCCGTAATAAGACTGGTCTCAAGGATCTGTCCTTGTGGATTGAAGGACATCTAATAATGCTCTTCAACTGATAAGTCTTCCTCTCCAGTCTTTAAGTCTTGCAGCAGGCGTAGTGAGATTGCAGCTTTACCCACAACAAAGGAAGATAGAATTAGGATGTGCTTAAGGCAATTTGGCATACATAAATACATGACACTATATGGGATTCATTGTGGGCATGATTAGAGAGGAGACTGATGTCATTGCAAGTCTATTTGTTCATCACTGAAAGGTCATGATGATTGAGGGAGGTTCCTGATGACCAGAAAAAGACAAACGTCACATTAGTTTTGAGGGAAGAGCAAGAAGGAGACTTTGGGGACTGTAAGTTGATCAGATGAACCTCACTCTCTGTGAAGGTTATTGAGCAAATTTTCCTGGTAGGTGTTCCCAGCTACAGGGAGGAGGAAGATGTCATTGGGAGCAGCAGGCATGGATTTGTGAAACCATGCATGTCTCATCAGACCAACGCGATTGCCCCCTTAGATGAAATAACTGTGATCAAATAAAAAGTAGTGGATATTTAATAGCTTGACATTAGCAAAACCTTTGCCAATCTTCCGTAGTACCCTTATAACTCAGTTGGTGAGATGTGGGCTGGATAAATGGACAACAAGACGTATGGAAAGTTGACTCAGCTGTTGGATTCAAGGTGTTGTGACTGGCAATGCAAAGTCCAGCTGGAAAGCCTATCACTAGTGGCATGCTTAAGGGACTGGTACTGAGACCAATACCATGTAGAAGTATTTCTGAATGTTCTGGATGATGAGGTAGAATGTTCTCTTAGCAAGTTTGCGGGTGAGACCAAATTGTGGAAAGTGGTTGGTGTTCTGGGTAGCAGGGCTGCTATTCAGAGGGTTCTCAACAGGATTGCAGAACGGGCTGAGAGGAACCTCATGAAGTTCAGCACAGGCAGATGCAAAATCCTGCACCTTGTATAGCCCCAAGCAATAGTATAAACTCTGGTCTGAATGCCTAGAAAGTAGCTTTGCAGAAAAAGACCTGGAGTGCTGGTAAACAAGAACTTGAATGTGAACCAGCTGTGTCTGTGCACTCTTGCGGTGCTGAAGGTGAGCTGCATAATAGGTTACATTAGCAAGAGTGTAGCCAGCAGTGTTTATTTTTCACTATTGAATCGTAGAATCATAGAATTGTTTAGGTTGGAAAAGACCTTTGGGATGACGGCTGTAGTGCGTCATGATAGACAGTGGTGCAAGTGCAGTGGAGATCCACCAGGATGATGACTGGGCTGCAGCATGTGATGGATAAGGAATAGCTGAAGGAAATTGCTTTGTTCATCCTGGAGAGATTAAAGCTAAGAGGAGGCTTCCTTGTCACTAGCAACTATTACAGTGGTGGGTGGTAGAGAAGACATAGCCAGATCCTTCTTGAAGGTGTGTAGTGAAAGGACAAGAGGCAACAAAAATTATACTGCAAGAATGCTAATACACCTCAACACATCCTGAGAGGCTGTGCAATCCCCATCCTGGGAGATACTCAAAACTCAACCAGATAGTCTGAGCAACCTCCCCTCAGTGGATGGTTTTGAGCAGCAGGTTGGACATAAGACTTCCAGAGGTCCTTTCCAGCCTAATTATCCTCTGATTTCATGCTTTTCTGTTTATGCCCTTTCCTATTTTTTTGTTCATACCACTGTTTTAAACCTTGATTCCTCTTTTTATTTTCCTGACTTACCCCTGCAAATACTTGTCTCTGCAACGTTTTGAAAATTCCTTGTTTATTCGAACTCCATTTTTTTTTAATTGCTATCACAGAGGCTGGTTTCAGCCATATGCCTTTTTGCCATATCTTGATTCTTTTATTTTCTGCCAACAGCCAAATTAATGCTGATGGTTTCTTGACGTTTTTTTTGCTGCGTTTATGCCGAAATCAGTGGGTACCGTATGCTGCTTCAACCACTCAGATCAGCAGAAAGCAATCATGTTCTGAACTCATTTATTATTTGGTCCAGATACTCGCAACATATTCCATTTGTTTTGTGCCTTCAGCTTATACTTCAAAACATTTTTGGATGTCATTGTACTTTTTTTTTTTTCCAAAGCTTCTCTAAAGTGATAGTAGGACTTATCTGAGAAGCAGTGTGTCTTGGGCCTGCTGAGACTTAGAGATTTACTCTCAGGTTTGTGTTTAAAAAAAAAACCAACCCCCACACTTAACAACCTAAAAAGACACCCGAAACTGCCAAAACAAATCCCAAGTTTCATGACATCTATCAGCTGTAACATGTTCTGTTGCAGAGCTTTTGCCTTACAACTCTCTTGTTGAAATAGTTCTCAACTTGTAAATTTATTCAGGACTGAGAACTGTCATTTCATAGGAATCTTTGGAAAGATTAGGAGAATTGATTTATTTAATTAGGAAACAAACGCACAAACAAAAAATCCTGGTATCTATGTTACAAAAGTGTAATTAAGCAGAAGCTGATGCTGTTGTCTGGCAAAGGAGAGCCTTGAGCCTAGTGCTCCATGTGTGTGTTCATGTATATAAGAATATATTTAATGAAATGGTTTGGTGATCACATTCTCTGTTTGAGGAAGAACAAATTTGGAAGTTGCTAAATAGTTTGTGAAACAGACTTGCTTCCCGACTAGTTACTTTTAAGCAAAGTAGGTTGATCTCTTTGCCACCTCCACATTCAATCAAATCACAGATCATCCTTCCACTCTGTTTCAATTCAGCATTGCCACCATATCCCATTTACAGTCACAGTGCTCTGTGCTTCTAATTGCCTTTGTTCAGTTTAGGACTGTAGGCCACTGTTCTCTTAGCCTTTTAATATCTGGGTACTGTATAAACCAATTTGGCTATGTTATCAAAGAACTCTAATCTGAATGCTGTTGTGAAATTTAAATACATGAGTAATTTTATGCTTAATAGTAATAAATATTTTTTTTGAGATGCAAGATGGTTGTACAATGTATTAATGAAATGTAGAATTTAATGAGCAACTGGTCTGATTCTATATGCAAATTATATCTTGAAAAGACACCTATATGTAAATAAAAACAGTACTGATCCTGTAGTATCATCTGGTAGAATATAAAGGCCTGCTGATTTGTGGTAGAATTCATAACACATCTGTGAATTAATCTGATAGGCATTTGCTGAAGGGGCATGCTCTCTGAAAATCAGAAATACCGGAAAGCATATCAGTAATACTGGAAAGCATGAGGTAATTCCAGTTCCATAAAGGGAAAACCCTAAATATTTCTATACAAAAGCTGTAATGTAGATGTAATAAATCTGCTGAATTGCAGGCAAATAATTGTAAGAAAATGTGTTTTATAGTTCTCTTCAATAACAGAGGTGAGGTTGAGGTAGGTAATGTGTTGAGGGATTTAAAATTACTGGTATGATGGTTTTGAGGAATGCATGAGTATAGTAAAGAGGAAGGTCAGATATAATGGAAGGGTTTTACTAAGAGTGTAGCGGTATATGCATGGAAATGATATATGATGGGATGATACATGCAGAAGATCATGTATTTCAGATGATCTCAAGGAAGGGTCAGAGGTCTTCATACAGTTCTGCATACTTCACACAAAGCCATCCATTTGTAAATGACCCATGTTTGTGATCCTGTAGTTGGGAAGATACAAGTTTATGTTGTTAAAGAATATGAATTGTTTTAGTCTGAAAAATAATCAGTCCAACCTTTTAGAGTCAGTTGCTTAGCATTAGGCTGTAAAAATTAACTATAGATGAAGACTGTCCAGTTCCATAGAGAAGCACAACACAGCAGAATTTGCTTAGCATTAATAGCTGAATTCATGAGGCCTTAGGCTACAAGCTGTGAACTTTCACCCAGATACACTGAACTTATGTTGAACTTACTACTGAGTTACACAAAAGAACTCGCCCTAGAGCCAGTTCAAGTCAGAAGATAAGGAAAATGCAACCAGATGCAAATCTGGAAGGCAAGAAAAGAGACGGTCTGCCTAGAGATGAGGGAAGAACCCAATAAGGAACGAGAAGACCCCAGCCCCTAAAGCACCACCTGTCACATGGACAGTGTGTGAAGAGTGCTGATCCTGGAAACTCCACAGCTGTTGAAAAGAACTTACATTTATTTCTTTCAGCTTCTGTCTCATGGCAAATTGTATTTCAAAATTGTATATTTCTCAAAAATTCTGTCCTTTGGTATTTTTAAAAATGTGGTTTATTTTCAAATTGACCTGATATTAAATACCAGGTTGCTGAAATTTTCTGCAACCTGGAGGCTCTAAGCATTGGTCGTCAGTGTACATTGTTTTACTATATTAAATTATTGCCTGTTAGTGTTTGGTGGTATTGTGAGATTCCTGTGGTTTGGCAAGTTCAGTATAGACGTGGAAAAAAATTCTGCCAAGCTGCTAGTAGACTAGTGTGGATAATGCTGTAAAATATAGTGTTGGTACACTGAAGGGAGAAGATGAGATGGCTGAAGAAGCTGGCAGTAAAGGAGCATGATATCTCAATGTAAAACAACAGTGAACAAAAATTGAGAGACCTTATTACAAATTTTTTTTCTAGTTTACTAAATATTTATATTTGAAATTAGTAAAAAGTTAGTGAAAATACTGGATGGAACTTTTTTCTGTAAATAAGAAAAAATATGAGAAGTTGTGTTATTTAAGTTAATTATGCTAGGCAATTTTTGATCATCTGAAAATTTAGGTAACTTTTAATGGACATTGTGGCTCCTAAACAAGGTAATTATGAGTTAAATGATTGGCATTTAAAAGCATCAGCAAAAATTACAAGCTGTCCATCTGTGGAGGCTAGTCATACGCTAATATCTTAAGGCCTGTATCGATTCACTAGGAACCGCCATAGCTCATTATTTCCATTGTCCTCAGAAGGAAATACATGACTTATCTTCTTTGAACACAAACAGAACCGGATTCTGACACTGTAACTTGCCCCTCTCTTCCCTTCTGCTTGTTGAGGTCTCTTTCCTCCTACTATTTGCTCTGTAGGTCCTTGTTAATATCTCTTTTGTCTTTGAGAATACCTGTAATTGCAGTCTAGTGTATTCAATTCCGTAATACTTACCCAGGTTCCCAAGTGGGTGTTACAGATGAGAATAAACTCTGGATTGAAAGACTCTGTATAGATTTCCAGCTTGAAGATGGATTGCTTTATGTCTATGGGAGATAGAATTGTGTTCTTTGTGACAGAAGGACTTAAATGTATTACCATCCAATTTCTTTACCTGGAATAGTAGATTGTTGACTTTTGCTTTTGTTTGTGGTAATGATCCAAAGTGGAGCAGATTTTATATTCACACAGAGGATAGACAGCAATAAGGCAAATTTTGATAGCAACAGTTTTAACACATTTTTTTTCAGAGCTGCCAGAACTTTAAATCTGAGCATAATTTCCCTATACCATCATAAAAGTGTTCTGAAGTACCAAACAATCATAAGATAGCTCTTTTTTTCATGATCTGTAGGAGTCTGCAGGTTTCCTTCTTAGCATGTAATGAAAATGGAGTTTATAAATTCATTGACAGCTGTCAAAATAGTAAATAAAAGTTTCAAAGCTGGCCAGGACATATTGGAGATTATAAGCTTCATTTTTGAAGTTACATTTAAGTGAGTATTTTAGGAGCCACTGATAAGTGCAACTGGTTCCATTCTTTTGGGAGTGTAGACTATAGACATCATCATCTTCACAATGGTGCGTGCAGTTCTCAGCACGATAATACTGCATTTGGAGGCAACCCAGAAATTGCATTTGGTGATGAAAGCAGCAGATCACTTAGTTCAGAACACTGTCAAAAAGAATATGTTAAGCAGCAGTTCCAGAGACAGCATAATTTTTTTTTTTCATTTCTGCAAGTTGTTCAAAATGTTCACACTGGTCAGAGTAACTATGTTCATTGTGGGCACCATATCTCAGAAGCTTCTCTTCTTCCCTACCATTGTAGGTAAAATTAGCTCAACAGTTGAGAAACTTATTTTAAAATGACATTGAAGTTTTTAGTAATAGATAATGGATAGGAGAGTGTTAGTTCAGGACTGTGGTTCCCAAAGATCAGAATTGTTTAAGTATCAGAATAAAGATTATAGTCTGTACAGCATGAACAACAGGGACAGATTTTGTTTCTCTGCTTTTATGAACTGTTCTACACGTTTTATGATTTTTTTTTAAATGAATACATGTGTTGTTTTAAAAGCTTTATCTGAAATATTTCTTTTTTTCTTTTTGGTGAAATGACTCGCAAAGCCAAAAGTACCTGTTGCTTATTTTCATTTTGACATTTTTCCTTATTGACCCCTAGGAAACCCAATTCAATTTTGATGTAAATTAAGTACTTTGATATGCAATATTTTTATTAAGTTTTTCTGTTGTTGCATTATTTTTTTTATTATTATTATTATTAAGTTTTAATATTAATTATTCCTGTTTACTAATTAATTCCTTCACAAGAATCATTCCAGGTATGCATTTTTTCATAGATGTTTTCATTTTTACTTCACATTGACCAAAGAAAATAATTCTAGCTGTTAAAACAGGAGGATAATTAAATAATTTCCACTCAAGGTTTGTAAACTTTGAGTTTGTAAACTCATTGTGCAGCTTTTTCTTCTACTGTAGGAATCTGAAATACCAAATCTAAACTTCATCTATATATCTGTGTATATTTAGTGCCAAGGTCAATAGAGCATCCTAAATGGGATTGGAGGACAAAAGCGGAGAACCATGATTTTGATGAACTAAATCATATTCTTCAAGAGAGCAAAAAACTTGGAAAAGCCCTTGAGAATCTGTCTCGCAGTAAGTTGATTGATTTTAGTTTTTTAATGTAACCATACAGCCTGAATTGTAATTTGGAAGTACACATCAAGAAGATGGTCTTCTAGTCAACAAAGACCACGTTCTTTGACACTGGCAATTGCGTTCCTGTTGATGAGGTTCACAGAATGTCTGAGATAATATAGCAGCTCTCCTGAATACTGAAACTGCTTCTCTGCATCTCTTTTTTTTTTGTTACATTAATTTTCTGCCACTTTACTGAGTTGAATTACCTCATAAAGAGATCAGCACAAGAGGCTGATTTGAGGAAAAATGTGGGAACATGCAGCAGTGAGACTGTCGCTGAAAGACCTGTCATTGAAAAACGATTAGGTGTTTTGTATCCTTGACCCCAAGCAATTCCTTCCAGTTTTCAAAAGCAATTTGAATAAATATTTTAAAGCATCTCAAATAAATACTTAAAAACATGGTAGCCATTTATTTCATAACAAAATCCAAGTATTATCCTTTAAAAGACATAGTAAAACAGGAGCAGTGTTTAAAAATAGCATGTTCATGTAAGGAGTAGCTTTGAGAATTACTGGATCTGATAAGGAATAGTGCTTTTCTTTTTTTTCTTTCCTGTAGAAGAAAGTTCTGAAATACATTGGTGGGACCAAACACTAGTAACAATTATCAAAGTATAAAAAGTACTTTCTACCATGGTACATGAAAACTGGCATGATCAGGGAGACATTTGAATGCAAACTATTCTCTTTCTCCTCTCATTCCATTTTATCAATGGCAGTCCTGATTAACTGAAGAAATTGCAGATGGTGAGGTCAGAGACAGAGCTGAATGAAGAATGGAAGATCTGTTTTGTGAAGAGTTTTGAGATTCTGCCTTTTTCCAAATTGTATCAAATACCCAAAACTAGTTTGCCCAAATTCCCTCTCTCCAAAATATTTTAGGTCAGTCACAGCAACTATATTTTGAGCATTATTCGTATTTATATTCATTATAGCAGTGTATTTACAGGGCTCTTTTCAAATACATTTTTAGTAGATTGGTCTATCTGCCTCTAGGGAGCCAAACCACCTCCAGTGAGGGTCTCTGATTTGCAGCCTCACTATTGCCTGACTGTCTTAATGTGATGGGTGCAAGTGTAATTTTAAAGTCTTTCTGCTTAGAAGACTTGTAACCAAGCTTTAAACAGATAGAGAAACAATTTATTTTCAATTTCAGAAGAGGTTATTTATTCACTGTCTGGAGAAACAAACCAATCAGATGTGAGAGTTCAGTAATAAAGGACTAAATCCACTCTTCAGTCCTACATCTTGTTCTTTTCTTGTGAATATTGTATAGTTTCAACTGAGTTCTGGCTTCCTTATACCTAAAATACAGTTTGCAGCATTCTGTACCTCGCTTTGTCACAGAGGTTTCCAACTGGAATGCAAAACACCACAGCTCTTCTGGGTTGTATACTTGGACCAGAAGTGAATGTGCCTGGTCAGTGTTGTTGGAATCAGGTTTTCAGAGAGTTATTTCAGAAATGAAACATTCTTCACTCCTTCTTGCTGGTACTTAATGTTTTCTGATGATTTATCAAGATAATACAGAATTTTATTCCTGTTCCCCAGAGAGCTTTAAACCACTTGCAGCCTGATATTAAGTTCACTTTCATGAATGTGCTCTTTATTTCTTCATCCAGATCATTAACGGAAATACTGTCAGACCTCCTCATGATTCCATTTCAGATCTGACAACCAGCACTTTAAAGTTACTCACTAAGTGTGTTTTTTCCACCAGATGTTTCTCTACCTTCAGTGATTTCACCTAGAATGTAGTTCTCTGATTTGTTTACTGAAGTATCATCTATGACAGTAAGCAAATTCTTATTATAGCCGAAGTATTCTACTTCCTTCTGTTATCCATTAGGCAAGTTTCCCTGTTGAGAAAGCAGTTACACTGATGTGATGTGATTCATTCTTGATGAATTCATGTCAATTGGTCCATACTAGCTTGCCTATCCATTAGATGTTGACAAATTGTTTATTAAGCATTTTTGTCGACTATCCTTGCTGCTGTCATATTTAGTCTTGCTGGTTTTTAGTTCCCCACATCTTCCCTTTTTTTCTTTCCAAAGAAAGATATAATGTTTGTCCGCTTCTGTCCTCTCCTTTGCTGCAAGAGAGTTGCTAATGGATTAGTGGTTTCTTCAACAAGTTAGTTAAGTGCTCTAGAGTGAAATACACAAGATTCTGCCAACTTGAATGTATTTAAGTCATCAGGATACCTTTCAGCTTTCTATCATCTGGCTTGCATTTTTTCCTTTTAAAATCATTAGCATTAAGACTGAAGCAGTGGAAGTATTGAACACTGAGTTTTCTTTGTCTGATCAGTTATTTCCTTCCTTTCTCTTCAATGTAACAGTTCTGTATTTTACTTTGTCCTCCTTTCCTAGGCCATTTATAGTATTTTTTCTTGTGAGATTTTTTGTTCTTTGATAGTTGTTACTCATTTTGCACTTTTTGGTTCTGTCATCTAAACACTTGCATCAGATTAAACCTAAGCTGTATGTCATTGTTTCTAGTTTTTTTACTCCTGATTTTCAGATAATTTCAGGAAATAAACCTGGTCTGTGCTGTTATTTTATTCATGGTAGGATGATATAAAAATTACAAATGAAAAATGTGAAAAGTTTGGAAGAAAAGAAAAAGTATAATTTTGAAGATAACTGTGATTTAATTGTTCTCCGACATGTAGAACGCAGATTGCACATGGAAAACATCTTAGAGTGCTTCAATGAATAGACATATCTAGGACTTTAAAAATATAAGCCATGCGAAACTCATTCTGTGCTGTACCCAAGGAAGCATCCAATGTGGTGAATTTTACGTAAGCCATGACAAGGTCCTGTAGCTACCTTCTCCAGTGTTTGGGCAGCCTAGTCAGTGCTTTTGATTCTACAAGCATGTCTGTAAAGTCTATGAGTCTAGTGCTATGTTTGATAATAATCTTGTTTCAAAGCAGTATGGGACAGGAACGAGGCTCAACAAATAGCTGAGTATGCAAGTGGTCCCAGTGTATTGTCAATGGGTTTTTACAGCACCTTCTCCTTTCATTCTTCAGTACTTTAACAGGGAAGAGTGCTACATAAGACCAGATGTTTGAAGTTAAATGATTTTTCCATCAAGTCCTGGAATTAATTTCCATTTTCAAAGATAAGTTTTCGATCTTGTAGTGAGTTTTCAGGACTTCATTGCCTGCTATGCAACTGGCACAGCCTGTGAAATAAACTCTAGTTTCTATTGCGTCATTCACTATGCAGTCTAGATATCTGCTTTGAGACAAACCTATGCACTTCATGCAACATTGAAACTGCCTGGGAACTTTGGAAAGTGAGGCTCAGGCAATTGGATATCCGGTCTCTTCTATGTTCAGTCCTCCTAGTCGTTAAACCCGAACTTCTTTATAGTTGGAGCCCTCCTCCCAAGCCCCATCAAGACAATAAGTGAGTAATTCTGTGCTGCAGTAGATCTGAGAAGCTGAAAGTGACTTCCTGGTCACTGTTAAAAGTAACTTAGGAGTTTTGAGAGACTGGAGAAGAGACTTGCCATATTTATGGTCTAAGTGTATTGGAGCTTGGTGATTTAAGTATGCCATTTTCCAGAGGTGTACTCATGTGGGAAACCTTAGTTTTGTTTGCTTCCTAGTCAAATATGTGTCACTGAAGTGGAATATGAAGTACCAAGTCAACAATTTAGGGGAGATTTTGGTTTATGGAGCAACGTACAGGAATATACTACGTTTCCCTTGTGCATGTTTTATTTTCTTTGATTGCAAGGTATCTCATCTTTATTATTGTCATGCTTCTTCCTCAGCTGATCTTAAGTAAGAAAAGTTCCGTGCTGTTTCAAGTATATGCTCTTGTGTTTCCCCTTCTGGCCTGCTTTCCTTTTAAAGCGTGTTAAATTCTCTTGTGTAGCTAAGGATCTTGCTTATGAATGTCTTCACCTCCCATCTTCTGAGGATGGAAAAATAGATAACAAGAAATGGAAACCAATGAATTATGAATGTCTTGAGTGGGGAAAAATGAGGATTAAATCCACAAGATCGTGCTGCACAGTAGATATGAAGACTGCCTGTTTTACAATTAACTTTACATCTTTTTTATAAACAGTTAAGGATTGGAGTGCGTATTGAAAATATGTGTGCATTGCACGTTTCAATTTACACTCGGTAACAGCATTTGATGACTCTTAGTGTATTCCACAGTGAGATAGGTACATTTTCATATGTACACATAGCCTTTCAACAGAGATATCCAACATTTCACTAGTAATGTTTGAATCCTTCTTAAGGCCAGATGTATACTACAAATTTGAGGGGAAGAAACAAATATATCAAGTTTTGAATTCAATAGACATTTTAAGGTCAGAAAGTGATAGTAAGTTAACATTAACCAAAGCTGTTTGGGAACCAATCTAAGTCAGTTAGTTGGAGGGAATCCAGAAATAATGGTATCTAGCTATAGACAACAGGAAAAATGTACTCTTTCATTCTTCATTTGGAAGAGAAATAATCAATAAATAATCATTAAATAAGAAAGCCATCTGCAATCTGCTGATGGAAACCATAGAGAATCACCGACTCAGAGAATGTTTGAGGTTTGAAGGGACCTCTGGAGGTCATCTGGTCCACCCCTCTGCTCAAGTAGGGCTATCTACAGCTGGCTGTCCAGGACCACGTCCATGGTTCTTGAATATCTCCGAGAATGAAAGATCTCATGAGTCCCTCTAGAGTACCCCTGACAGTTACTTCTCATAATGTTAGAATCACTTGATATTGTTTATGCATAGTTTAAGTAAGTCAAGCATGATTTTACTACCCCTTTAAGAAGAAGATAAAACAGTGAAACGTAAAAGCCTGTGTTCTATTTATCTTTTACAGGGAAGAAGATAAACAACAAGAGTAAACCTCTCAGAATAAGGGTGTCAAACTAGTTCAAAAAAAGATCATAATATGGTAACAAACCACTAAAATTAAGTCCTCAGTTTTGTGGATGAACCTGTGAATATGTGGGATGTGAGAAGTTTAAAATATGCATCATGAACTACTTCAATGCATTTAGCAGTCTGAAACACATTGGAATGGGGTTTCATTTAGAAACATCTACACAATAGGAAGCTATTAATGATTTACATTCCAGTTATGGACAATATACTCAAATGGAATGCCATTAACATTTATCCTCTGAACTTTTCCATTGAAACTAGGCATTTATGATGATGACGATGATGATGTAACTGCACTTGAACACCTGCATGGCATTGTAACTAGACTTTTGTCAATCAGCTCATGAGGGGCGTTGTTTTAAGACCTAGTACTTCAGTATTTTTTTCAGTCATATGCAGTTGTTTATCTGAAATGGGCTTTAATCCCTATAAATGACTTACCTGTGATCAGTTGAGCATCTAGCCCTAAACGTGTTCTGCTAATTGAACCGCATAACTAGTCATCAGTATTCTGTACAGGATTTTTCCTTTCTTCTATTCAGGCTGAACTTTAAAATTGTGTTATTCTTGTGTGAGATCAATGTTTGTGATTTATTTTGAGATTGACATTTTTAGATAAGCTCAATCAAACCTTTAAGGAAGATAATTTTATCTCAGTACTGCAGCTGTTATCCGATACTGCCTTTGCTCATAAAATCCTTTTGCTTTTAGTGTGATGTATGAGAATAATACAAAATAGTGGTATTTTCTAAAATTGTAACAGGAAGAAAGTGAACAGAATCATTGCAATTCAATTATGAAGTGCAGCTTATATGCCCAGGAGAACATGGTATGTTTTTCCTGTAGATGTCAAATATTTAATTACCTTTGTGGAGGTATTTGCTATTCTGATCTAGTAAGTTCCAGGAGTGGAGCATCTTTTTGAGTTACAGTGTCCTTTTCTGGATCAGTATTGGCTTGCTAAAGGTTTCCCCAATGCTGTTGCAGGACTGGTGTTTGTGTAACTGTCATCTCAGGTGTGATACTTCCTAGTTCTTAGAAGAAGGGAGTTGGCATTCAGGGAGAAGTAGAAGGGTGAGCTATGACTTGGACACTAGCTAATGGCTGTAGTGGGCTATCCGCCTTAACCAATATACTGTGGTGCACACCTTTCCCTAAAATCAAGAGTTCTGAAAGATTCTGCAGCGTTGATTATTCTCTTCTGAGGTGACCTTGACCCAGGAGAGTTTCTGGGAGGTAATGTGTGATGGGCACTTTACATTTTGTTTCTCTTTGTTTGCCTAACTTGTTACTCACCACACCAAATTCTGAAACATGTATTCTCAATAGAGCCACTCAGAAAATTGGATATAGTAATGCTGCAAGTCTAAGTACCAGTTTCGTTTGCTCGTGATTAATTATTTTTATTTTTTTAAAGCCACCAAGGGGAGGAGGGATTAAATCTGTGTTTCCTAGATAGTCACTCTACTGATGGATAAAGTGCTGATATATTAATGTGTGGTGCCTTGTAGATGACGTGTTTTCCCATGTCCTTATATGGCTAGATGATGGGTGGAATGTTATCCAAATTCAAGATGGATACCACTACAGAGACTTGATACGTAGCTGTTTAATCATATAAGGACAGATGCCCCTCATTGGCAAGAACTCTGAGATTTCATTAGTAAAGGAAATATGTCTATTGACATATGTCTATGACAGACAGTGACAAATTTATTATATATTTCCTATATAGAAATGACTGAGCTGGTTTGGTTCTTGTGTATTTATTTTGTGGGTGAAATGCTTTGTTTGGTACAATCAGAGGAACCGTTTTATGCCCATAGTCCAAGGATGGTGCAAAATAAATAATTACAATTTACCTTGTATTTAATACCAGATGCAAAAAGGCACAAGGACTAGAATTTAGTATGCTGCCAGGTGTGGTACAACATGAAGTTTGTTGTGGGAAATTCAAGCGTATCAGAGATGGCTTGTGCCACCAGTGAGGGAACATTGCTTCCCCTTATTTACAGTGAGTAGGAGAATGCATTGGGACAGTTAACTGACAGGTAGTTAATACATGATATGGCATTCCTGTGTTCATTCTCAAAGGCTGCAGTATTAATAATGGTAGAATAATAACACTGTTTCTTTCCTGGAGTTTGTTACAGAACTTTTGATGCACCATGAGATTGACAGTCCAGCCATCTGCAAGTTCCCTGGCCTAAACAGATTCTGACAATGAATTTTGACAAGTTAGAGTTGCATTGGGGTTGTCTCAGTATGTCTAAACTTTGTGTGTCAAACCTGTATGCCAAATCCAGAAAGCTTTGTTTGGCAAGTAGGAAAAGTGACTATTGGGAGCTCTGTGGCCATCTTCTGGATGTTTAGGAAAAATGCATAAGCTTTTTGCTCCTATTGACCTGAATGATAGTAGTCTGCTGGCATACGTTAAAGTACTAGCGTTTTATTTTATTATGACTAGATATACATTATACTTGTCAGATGTATGTTGTGCCTTTGGAAAAATTTAAGTTTTAAAAATCTGAACTAATTTTTATTTTGTGTTATTTCTTCCTACAGTTATTTAAGGACGACAAGTAAAAGCAGAAATGGTAGATGTTTGTCAAATTTAATTTTTATCAGAACATCTGTTCTATAATTTCAGATGAGTATAGCATATGAAGATATTGCAAGTTTTTAAGCTACTGTAAAGCTCATCAGGAATAATGCAGCAGGCAGGAATTTTATGACTTGTCATTTCAGAAAGACCTGAACTTGTATGGTGCCTTCTGTTTTGAAAATTCATTTCATGCTATTGAATTGAGTGCATTAAAGTCTAAAAATCACTTTTCAAAACGGAATAATACCACTGAATGGAGTGGCAGTAGGTACTGGATTAATTGTATTTGTTACAAAAGAGTAGCAACTAATAAAACTCTTCTATTAATTGCATATGAAGGAGCTTGGCATGTTTAAGACTCATGAGATTAATTTTTCTTTTGAAAGAAATTTTCTTTCCTGGTAAGGTAGAAATTAAGCAGAATGTTCTAAGCAGAAAGTTTTTTCTTTACTGTGGAAAATACTCATTCTAGACTCAAAAAGGATTTTATTCCATTAAGTCATGGTGCGCATATACTTTGGAAAGTGGCTTTTGCATCAGTGAAGACACTATAATGCTGTAATAATCAATACCTTTATTTCTACATTCTTGCCACTGTGCTGCTGCAGATTGCTAAAGGGATAAAAGATTGGGAACAGTAGTCTAAGGTAACCATATAAAGAATGGTTTTGTATACGTATGGACAATTTAATAAACTATACTATTTTTTTTTAAAAAGGTATGACAAACAACTGGTGTAATATTTTGGGTGTAAGAAAGCTGTAAGGTACGTGTCTAATACAGTGAGATATGCTTTGGGGGAATCTGCTTAATGTAGGCATGATAAGACTAATTAAAGTATAATAAGTGTCAATAAGTTACGTTATTACATTGTCTTGTAGTCAAGTTTCATTTAATCCTAGTGTACAAGCCCTTTCCTGCAACCAGAGTGCCTTGTTCTTCCAGTTCTCTTAAAAAAAAAAAAGCTATTGACAGGATGGAAGTGTTCCAGTTGAGAGAGGCTGTGCTAGCATGAACAGACCCACTCCAGATTTGTTGGTGATCAGAGGTGGCAGTAGTTGTGACTGTAAAGCATTTCTGAAGTACTGTGAAAGTGTGTTCAGACCAATTACTTTATTGGTTATCCAGCACCCTTACAGCACAGGGGGTCATTACACGCAAAAGTAGAAAAAAGTGCCCTGAATCTGTCTGTGTAATTCACCAGACATCTGAGCTGCCTGGGTACTTGTCATGCCTGATCAAAATTCAGCACCCTTCGTTACTTGTGAAAGGGCGGATTTTTAAAGACATAAAATTGGCAGTTAGGTGCCTGAATGATTCCCACCGTAAACCTTGTCTGTGCGTCTTAACTGTTAGTGGCAAGCAAACCCCTTACCCTTTTGGAACACTGCACTTTCTTATTGAAAAAAGTAAGAATGGTGGGACTATTTTCTAGTTGTCAATCATGGCATAAAACTATAGCAAATGTTGTCTGTGAGAAGCAGCTGCTGTGAGAGAAAGGGTAAAGCCATACTCCTTTATTTCGGAAGGATTTGTCTTTTACATCAGAAGAACTTCCCCAACAAAAGCAGGAGAGCTTTTTCCACAGTCCCCTTCTTATTTGCTGCTCAGTGACTTCAGGCAGAGCAATGAGGAAATAGCCCTAAAGCTTCCATTCTCTGTGTTCACCATCATGCAGGGTCAGGCTTTGAATGATTAGAGCTGGGGGAAGTCAAACAGTAGTTCCTAATAACTTATATTCTAAGCCATTGGGTTCAAGCTTGAACAAGCTAGGTGTGTCAGTTTTTCTGATATTGGAGCTTTTTGATGATTAGGGTTAAGTTGTGATGGAAAAAAAGGCTACAGTTTGAGGAAGTGACTAAATTGTTAGGTAAAAACATTTTGCCTACAGCTATGATTGCTTTGCCTAAACCTGAAACATAGCTGTTTCCATTTAAAGTAGTTTCGTGGAATGGGCTGTCGCTTTGTTTTTAATACCCTGTGATTTTACATTGACAGTTCCCTATTTAGAATATCTAAAAAGTAAAATATTTTTCTTCTCTTTTATATTGTATGAAAGCTATAGAGAAAAAAATGAACCATACACGCTACAGAGAGCACGACCAATTGCTTGTTGTCAAATATGCAAAATAAGTGAAAAGGAATTTCTTTTTGAAAAACAGTGATCACTCCATATTAAGCAATTACATGAAGTGGAGATAGCAACCATTGTTACCATTACTTTGTAGAAATTCAGATTTTTTAAATTGTTGGTATATTACTTAAAGTAACAGACAGGAACATATTTGACTACTCAAAAGTTGGGATTGTGCTAGCGGTTAAGAGGATAACAGAAATCCTAAATACTCTTGTGTGATAATTATGACTGTCTCTAGTTGCAATCTTAGGATTCTTATTTAAGTTGTTTTTTTCTTTTAATTTCATGGTGATATGTACAATGGGATTAGAGCTACTTTGTGAAAACTGGAGTCCATATTATTCCACTTGAGATCTGCACCCTAAAAATCATTCCACTGTTGTAATTTTTTTGTCCATTGCACACAAGGTCTCAACCTCACCTGTAATATTTTGTTACTTTGGCAACTACAAAAGAGAATTCCTAAGAGTGGACACACACTAAATATGTTGTGCAGTAGAATCTTGGAAGAAAATGAGAAGCTTTTCTACACCCATCTTTTTATGGGTTAATTTATTATGGTCTCTGCTGTTAGAGTTGTATTATCAGTAAATAATGGAGTTTTGTTAATGTTATCAAGACACAACATAAAGATCTATATGCCTGACAATATGGTAAATCCTCCAGAAGAATGACTATGCCAAGATTAATGTAAAAAGCTCCTTAAGAAATTTCTTCCCAAGGATCGTTTTTCTTTTCCCTTGATACTGCATCAGAGAGAGGGACAGAGGAAAAGAGTTTGCATGTTTAATTGTGTGATTACGAAGATAAAAGTTTTCTAAACTTTAAAAATTTTCTTTTGGCAGCATGTCCTCAGAAACAGCTGTCTCTCTACGTGCTTACCTAAGAAATACAGTTAGTGTTTGTGTCTTGCTACTGTTTACAATGAAGTAAAGAAGAAATTTGAGTTCTGGGGAACCAATGAGACTTGCACAGAAAAAACCCAAACCCCAAACCCTAAAACCACTCCTTTTGATTATGGGTGTTTTCAGTTGTATGTACTTATATTTAACTTAATCAGCAAAGTTAGTAGAGCATTTTATCTAAGGCATATAGTTGTATGTATAATTTTCCCTGTTTCCTATTGTGTGCTTTCAGTACTGATACTTGATTAGCCACATAGGCAGTTGAAAAGTAAAAGCATTTGTTATTTTTTGGAATGGAGTCTTGGAAATAGCAGAGTTACCTTTTGCAGTTTCTTTTGCCAACCCTGAGAATAAATATTTTTAACAAGGAAGTCAGCACAGGGAACAGGGATAGATCTTACATCCATTCTAAGTTTTCAAAGAGAGTATCTGTGGAAGCAAAAGAAAAGGGGATAAACCTCCAACATGAGGAAATAAATGCTTATCAAAATGAACTGTCTTAACATTATGGAAAGTTCCTGACAAAACGTAGGTTGTTTGGTTAGAGAGAGTATTTGTGGTGATAAAATGGACTGATCTTGAGTATGTAAAATACATCCAATGTGATGGAAAGTGGATGATGGAAATTGGATTCTCAAAACTTTGATAAAGAGAATGTTGAATTATGTTTTTACTACCTCTAAGAGTGGAGTTATCTCCTCTCTAGTAAATGCCTGGTGAGAACTGAAGACATTCATAACACATTAAAACCCTGTTGAATGGTTCAGGACAGTGCAACCTACTGATTATACTGTGTGGACATTAGCGTAGTGCCTGGTCTAAGTGAAAGTTTGAAGATATTATAATGAGTTAATTGCTATGAGAGACAGAAAGGGTAGGCAAAATTGATCTTTTGCTATATAATCTAATTTATAACTATTGAATGACTGCAATTACTCTGTTAACTCATGGCATTTATTCTTATGTGTTGATCAGGTCTTGTTGTTCTCCTAGCACTTCACTGTTTTTAAAATGAAAATTGATCTACAAGTATTATCTAAATTGTGAATTAGCCATGGTAAAAGCCCAAAGAAGTCAGGTAGTTGTGGTATACCAAATAGTAATAAATACAACATCATGGAAATAAGCTTATACTTCTGCAATCTTTAGTATGATTTTAGAAAGAATAACTCTGCTCAGCTGATACTACATATTTTGCAATGTCATCTCATGCATTCTTTGGAAGAAGTTGTCTTGATAACATGATATTAATTAGAAAACAATTTTTGAGTGTGTGTTCTTCCTATGCATTTTGTTTTCACCATCAGGAGATGATTGTCTTAGTTTTTTTGAACTGAAGTTCTAACCTGGAAATGTTTCTTATCAAACCTCTTAGGAACCTGGTAAACACTTTGCTTTCAATACATCAGAATTTTCAACATGATAACATTAAATGTGTTCATGTGATACTACTAAGGTGTGGAGATATGTTGTCAAAAACCAGCTGTTCATATTTAATGTGCTACAGGATGGTCATAATTAAAAGAGTTGGATGACGTTCTGGAAGCAAGCATAGGAAAGCCTCAGGCAAGCCTCAGCAGAAGGAACAAGAGCAAATAAACACATTCTTGTTCAGAGAGTTTAGAAAAACCGGTTTGCATTTTATTGTGGTATTCTACTTTATTTCCCTCTCTTTAAATTCTGTCTGTTTTCATAGAGTCATTTCTACATTGAACCACAGAAAAAGAGAGGAGTCATGTCCATGTTGCCTTGTAATTGCAGCATGGTGTCATGCATGCTGGTCAGAGCGAGATTTGCATAATAATATATCCATATACAAATATTATGTTGCTGATTTAATTTTAGAATGCAGGTAGAAGTATACTTAAGCTCACTGATGCTTTACTGGCACATCTGTTGTTTCCATTTCCACAGTGTTTTGAAAACACATTTCAGTAATATTGCAGCTGAGGAAAGTTAAGAGTACATTGTTTTCAGGCAATTTCACTAATGGAACAAAATATGATACATTGTATGGTACAGCAGTGTGCAGAAAACAATATGTAAACTTTTCAGATTAAACCTTACTTTTGCTTACTGTAGTAAAAGGCGTTTATAGAAAGACTGTTTCTAAATCTTTTTTTTTTTTAATCCATTTTTTTCAGGCATTGCTATTTCTGATGAACTTGATAAGGTAAGATCTACTGTATACCTAATGAACAGTACAACAAGACAGATGAGCACAGTAATTTTAAGCAATGAAAGCTCCATCTCCCTCTCCTGGCATACACACTTCCATTTTATTGGTTTCGAGGGAAGTTTGGGTATGGAAAGCTATATGGGTAAGTGCAGTGTGTGTTAATACATTAAGAGCTTAATCCAGGATGGGATGTCAACTATGGAAAAAGAATCTCATTGAGTGTAAGAGACTCTTAATGAGGCCATGGAAATGCTTTTGATCTTGATACCACCTTTGCTTAATATTGTCTGTTGGACTACTTTGTGTACTTTGGGAAACATTTAGCTTTTACTCATGAAGCCATGAAGTCTGGATTCTCAGGTATGATTTGTGAGAATATGTAGGAATAATTTTTAATCCCCTGATTTTATCATTAATGAATAGGGCATAAAGATCAGTCTTTATTTCCTTGCTGAATGCAACAATGATCTTTTCTGGTTTGGCCAGAAATATATATATTTGATATATTATGCATTAAACATGAATTTTAGTTTTAGCTGTAATGACCTCTCTTCTGGAAGAGTAATCAAGCTAATTTTTCAAAGTTCCAGTGGAAACAGAACACCTGTCCCTTCCCTAGTCTCACCAGTGAGCAGCAGTATGCTTCTAGTGCCAAGAATATTAGATTGTGTTCTTGGTGTTAGAAGCCATTACTATCAGAGCAGTAGTATCAAAAGGTGTATAAGACACAGGAGGAATGCCTAATACTGGAGACAATTTTTGAAATAACTTTATTTTCTCCTGGTAAAATGAGGGCATGAACCTTTCTGACACACATACGTATAAAATACCTCCACTGGTTTCTGTAGGAAAAGCCAGTTATACAAGATTGATCACTGTTACCATGCAGTCATGTGCACCTGGGGCTACGATTTCAAAACCATGACCTTTACTTATAATTTTGCCCTTGATCTTGCTTTATGTCTTTCACGTTAAGTGTATAACAGTATATAAGTCTGCCTTCCTACTGTTTGCTTAACTGTGCTCGGAAGTGATGAGAAAGACAAAGTCTTTCTGTTAGAACCTTTTACTTTAAGAATACTTATGAAGAACTCCCTTTCATTTTGTTGTTGAAAAATCCTGTGAGATATGGTGTGTGTAAGGAAAAAGACATTTGGGGCTAGAACCTGCGATCACATACTTTTTACATGCATTTTTTTTTTAGGAGATACTTCTGTATTAATTTTTCCTTTAAATAATTATAGATCATAGTTTAAAAACATTAATGTTGAGATGGGGAACTTCATTGATAGATTTCCTCAGGATCCAGTTGGACAGAATAATTAATTTTCTTTTTAAATCAATTCTTTATTATTTATGATTTAAAATTAAAGGTGGTGGGTTTTTAAAAATAAATTATGTTATGTATGTTCAACAGCATATATTACCTGACACCTTTACAACACAGCATTTACTTTTAATATCTGTTTCTTATGAGGACAAATATATTGACTGTTTTTGAAATCACAAGTTATTTGGAAAATAAATAAATCCCCCAAATTGTAAAGCTCTTAACATGCTTCCTTTCTGCAAGCATTGTTCAACAGGCTTCCAGGTTAGATTTATAGAAGAAGCACAATTTTTTGTCTACATGGGCTTTCTTGTTTTTCCCCTTTAAGGGTTTTAATGGCTATGAAGGCTAGTTCTGTGTACAGAAATTTAGCATAGCCAGTATCATTCTGTGAGAGCTCCACTAAGTGAATTCCTGAAACGTTGCTGTGACTTGTTTCTAAGTTTATAATTTGACTTGGGCCAAAACCAAGCAAAGACTACCTGATAATGGTTTAACATTAGACAAAATTTGGTTCCATTTCACCTGAGCATGACCCTCTGTGGTGGTTGTTTTTTGGGTAAAAATGTAGTCAAGTTCATTGTAATTCTGTTTCCAGAAATACATGCTGATACTACAGCTTCCTTACCTAGACTGTGGCAACATATTAATCTGTGGTTTGGGTTAATCGTTAAACCCTTCAGGTGCATGACATGGATCTAGAATGGCATGCCAAACTTGGCATTGAATTCCTTTATAACATTGGCATTACACAGACAGACATAAAACTAAATGCACTAATAAATTCTTCTAAATGCTTCCTTGCTTTATTTTCTTGATTATTAGGAATATTCTTGGGGATTAGGACAGAGCCCATAATTCTGCTATTTTATTTGTGATTCAGAGCATGAACCTAGAGAGAACAGGGACTGTGTATGTATTTTTCTTTATTTTTGTCTTTCATTATGTATTTTTTTAAGAATTATTTCGTTCTGGCTCCAGTAACCTGTAGTTGCCTTTGTCAGAGGTGTCCTTGATAAGTATTCTTGGTTGATGTAACTTCTCCTGAAAGTGAACCAGTTAATTAGTTAAGTTGCTTAGTTACTTGAGCATTTGGATTTGGAAAACCAGTTTGCTCTGAATTGCAATCGCTTTTGTGGAAGAGTGTTTCGCTTAAAGGAGTTCTTGTCAAATATCTGATACTATTAACTTTATGTCAATACTTAGGGCTTCAGTCCAAGATGGAGGTAGAGAAGAAGGATGTTGAGGCTCTGGAGCGTTTCCAGAGAAGAGCAAGGAAGCTGATGAAGGGGCTGGAGAACAAGTCTTACGAGGAACAGCTGAGAGAGCTGGTGTTGGTTAGCCTGCACAAGAGGAGGCTGAGGGGAGACCTTACTGCTCTCTACAACTACCTGAAAGGAGGTTGTGGAGAGGAGGGAGTTGGCCACTTCTCCCAAATGACAGGGGACAAGACAAGGGGGAATGGCCTCAAGCTCTGCCAGGTGAGGTTCAGGCTTGACATTAGGAAAATATTTTTTATGGAAAGGGTCATTGGGCACTGGAACAGGCTTCCCAGGGAGGTGGTTGAGTCACCTTCCCTGGAAGTGTTTAAAGGACGGATGGATGAGGTGCTGAGGGGCATGGTTTAGTGATTGATAGGAATGATTGGACTTGATGATCCCATGGGTCTTTTCCAACCTAGTGATTCTGTTATTCTGTGAAAACACAGGCAGACAAGGTCAGTCAAAATGGAAGCTTTCAGTTTGACATAGCCTAATAAAATTTCAGAGACCACTGATGTTACTGCAAAACAAAAAAATCCTAAGATTACTGAAATTAAGACAGATTTATGGCTGAGTCCCTCCTTTTTAATCTCATTTATTTCAGACTTGTGGAGTTTGGTGTTCAGTCTCTTTTGATGATTCAGCCTGTGTCTCTAGGCCGTGAAAGCTATGTAAACTCAGCAACAGCCACTGCTTGTGTTAGGAAAGAAAATGAGAAGAGATGCCTTGTGACTCACAGATTTTAAGGCTAAAGTGCTGAGTTAATAAAATACAAATTTCAGAATTGACTCACTCTCCTTATCACTGCACAGAAACTATGCGTGAAAGTGTGGTTTCTAAAGCTTCTGAATAATATGAAGAATTTATGTACATGGATAAAGAAGTAGGCTTAGGATGTTAGCCTTCCAATGAAATTCACAGGGTTCTAGTTTGGTTAAAAAATTATAGAGGAAAAATTCACTGAATTCGCTTTGAGTTTCGGGGTTTTTCCTAAGTCTGTTAGGACACTTCCTGGGGAAGTGGAAGATCAGATTCATGCAGAGGTATAGACTAGCCATTCTACTGAAGCTCTGGTGTCCTATGTGGATGCTCTGACCATGGGGCTACTGATGATACACCTCCTCTAGGATTTCCTGCTGCTGGAAGACCCTACTTGTATTTATGTCACAAAATAAACTGATGCATGTTGCACTGTAGCGTGTCTGCACTGTGGGATCCATTAATGCAGAATATAACCAGGATGCTACAATGCAGGAATAGATTTAAAACAGGTTTATGTGATAGTACCCATTTCAGCAATATTTCTGAACCAGACCATGCAAAAATAAGGAATCACACCCTTTACTTCTTGCCTGAATTGAAGACAGACTAAAATAATGTCATTCTAAAGGAATTTGGAAAGAGGCAGGGAAAGGATTATTCATCTTCTGGCTTTTGATTTGCTAAAGAATACTTAAGGAATGTTTCTTAAGCTTCTCTTCAATTTTTACTGCAAATACCAACACTAGGAATATTTTCTTTTTTGACAGATGAGATTTTCTCGTAATTCCAGTATTCCATGGACTGGTGCTTTACTTAAGCTTCATGTAGTGGAGCTCTCACAGGTAGCATGAGACCTGTCATATCATTGTGGAATTTGTCCAGACTTCCCAACAATATCTTTCAGTCACTTTCTACATTAATTAAGGGAGACAGATAAGCATTAGAAATCCAGAATCAGACTTGAGTGAAGATGGACTAATAATTCATAACACTTTGATTCTCAAGGTTAATATTAAAACATTTTTTTTCTATGCTGTCTAAGGTGTAATTTCTCCTTACATGTAGTATTTCTACAATGAACACAGGTTATGATTAATAGAGTAGAGGAAACAAATACTCTAAGGAATAAAAATAAACATATTTCTGCTCACCCATAAGTATTTCTCCCTGTGGAGGTTCCTACAAAATCCATATGAGAAATTAGAAATACTGAGCTTTGTAAACTATGCTTAAATGAATGGATGCACAAACATTGTGCTTCCTGGTTACAGACTGCAACCTCATCTCAGCCCAGCCTGAAGATGAAATTCAGCTGTCCCTCAGTCTTTTCCTTCTTCTTCAGGTCTCCATAGAGAGTGGAGTCAAGTTGGTAGCCACTGATGTATATAAAAAGTGGATGGCACCTGGACTAGACAGTAAATGATCCTCTACGTTCATTTACTGCATATTTAAATGCTTACCTGTCCTGAAAATATTTCTGTGTACACTAATGTCACTGTCAATCTTTTCTGTTATTTATGGGGAAATATGAATTGGAAATCAGTTAAGATTCTAATGTTTATATAAATAAAAACCCCAAACCTATGAACATTTGTTTGAGAACAGAATACTCCATCTGAATTTATTGAAGATTTGAAATAAGGTGCCAAGTAAACATCGTGGTGCTCTCAATAGAGCTGTCTCTGATTCTCCATTTACTGTTTTCACTGTGGCTGCTTATATAGTTGAAAGGAGGAAAATAAACTAGGTCACTGAAACTGTGGTATACTAATGTAACAACATTAAAAGGAAAGAAAGGTAATCAAGTGAAGCAAAGCATGACTATGTAATGTAAATTACATTTCTATTAAGTAGAGTATGGAAGTGCTACTTTAATCCCTAAAATGTCTAAAAAAGGAATCAGCATATCAAAGTTGGACACAGCATTCATAGTTTACTTATTCATCTGCTCCTCATGCAGTGTACAGTGTTAGGAAAAAACTCATGGTACTGATAAAATGGCAAATTTTTAGGTGCTTTTCATTTAAGGGGGTGAAATCCTTTTAGCAGGATTAACAATGCAAGTTGCTGCAAGTTTAAGTAGCTCCAGGAACCTTTTTTTATTAATCATTAGAACTTACTCTAGGAAGAAAGGGAAGGGAGAAAATGGTTGGAGTAGCAGGAATAAACCTCTAAAGTGGCCAAATGGAACTTAGTTAATAAAACTAATGTAAGCACCTTGTGTAAGGAAGGCATTGTGGGCAGTGGAATGATAGGCAAGTGACCAGAGGCCCCTGTTATCTAGTCTACAGTAGCTGACTATAACACAGTGCCACTCAGATGCAAAAAAATGTGTAACTAAGTGCATAAAAGAAACCTGATGATTAGATATTCTGAAACCTCCGAAGTCATGGTGTTTTTCTCAGTTTTCTCTATTCTGTATTACCTGCATTCTATTTTCAGTGGTCACATCAACTTGCAGAGAACATAGATTTTGTTAAAAGTGAATGAGTGAAGTGAAAGAGAACTCTGAACAGAAATGTAAAGAGTGGAGTGCAGTAATGCACTCACAGGTGTATTGTAGAAAGCAGAAGGAGTGAACAAGGGGGATGAGTCTAATCCAGAACCTAAGTCATATTTGGCTCTGTCAAAATGGAAGCTCTTGGATTTCTCCTGAGCACAATTACAGTGTCTAGCCAGAGCAGGGTAATGATATTAATCTGGAAGTGTTTGCAGAATTTTTATTTGTTTCATTTTGATAGAGACATCTACTTCGAACTGTGCTTTTACCAGATCTATGTCAATGAGGAAGAAACTTGAAAAATGTCACAGCTTTTTCATACAATTTTATTTCCTTGATCTATTTCCTAATGTAATGATGTAAATCATCACTATTATTTTGAGCATTTAAGCTGCATTTTGCTTGCTTGTAATCCTCTCCAGCTATCTTCTTCGAGTAACTGGTTAAAAATATGAGTACAAGTTTCAGAAATGCCTTTTATTGAAATGTTAATACCATTTTCAGAATTGAAAGATACACTATGTAAATCCCAGCAGGGTTATTTTTAAAATGCCAAGTGCAGATATATTTATTAGTTTTGCATTAATTCATAATGCAAATAAGAGTGAGGCTGTTACTCTGTGACAGTCTTTTGGCTGACATGTTCATTCTACAAGTGACCTCATCTGTTACTTAGCAGAACTGAAACACTACTGGTTTTAAGAATTGTGCATTTATGAAATGTATATATTTTTTTCAAGATTATATTCCAGATTTCTACAGTTGCTGTTAAAAAGTAAAAAACAGTGGAGATTTGAGGCATTGGAGTGGGCAGATCTCTCCCAGAATTTCGTTAATGGGAATCTTTTCATTATTCCATGGTTGTTTCTGGGTATTTTCTAGCCCTCTGAAATTATAATGTACTCTACTGTTTTTGTACTTATGTAATGAATAGTTTTGTTTTCTATTTCTTCTTTTCCTGTTGACATGTATGGTTGAGAACAAGCAGTTCAGTATTTCTGTTTTTTTGTTTTCTCTTCAGGACACAACAGGTTTTAACACTCCTCTTCTCAGACCACGTGTGATTGGAGAATGGATTGGCCGTGAAGAGAATGATGCAGACCCGCTGGCTGCTGAGATGCTGCAGCCACCAATACCAAGAAATAAAAACGAGCAGTGGGACAGTGAGGATAGCAGCAGTCCTGGAGGAAGGTGGGATTTTGGTTCTGCCTAGAAATTTTGTAATTTGTAGAGTGGGACTACCTTTGTAACACCTCATTTTTGAGAGCAGAGTGCAAGGCTTTTAAATTCCCATTTCCAAGTGTGGCAGCCTGCACAATAAATGGGAGACAGTAATATGTGACTGGTTTCTTGTCATGCTTTTAGGTGTGATTAACTTCATACTCATCTGCAATCCCACGGTTTAATTCCCATGTATAAAACTAAAGGTATATTGACAAGATTGGGGCCCATTATGTAATAATTTTGTGATGTATGGCTTCGTTCAGCTACTTCAAACCCTTCTGTCTTTCAGCATTTGGTAATAGCTCTTTGTTAATCTTCTTGACGTTTTAGTGATAAATCTGATTTTCTTGTCTAGGGGAAAGAGAGGCAACAGAAATTGTATGCGTGTTATTTTTGACAGGACTTCCTCAATTCATTTTCGGTTCTTCTACTTAGCATCTTCATGTTAATAACAATTCTTTCTCAAGATTATGTTATCTGATGATCTATTGTGCTTGACTGAGGATGGAGAAGTATGTTCATTTGTTAATGTGCTTCAACTACATGGAAGAGATTATCATTTTTACAAGGAATCCATTTTCCGTGATTTAAAGATGACTGTTAATCACAGCAAGTGAAGTGTTCCCAGACTTTCTTTAAAAGGGATATGTGTTTGGGGTTTTTTTTTAAAGTGTAAAGCTTGTGCTCTGCCTCTGTTAATTGGCTTAGACAGCTGCAGTTCTCCCTCAGCTCTTTCTCCTTGGTTATAACTAGTACTTTGACTTCACCAATTCATTTTTCTTCCTGTTCTACGAAGGCAGAAACCCTCTACTTTCCCTTTGGAAAGGTATTCCTTCTCTATGTCCTCCATCTGCCATCTACATTGAAATTCATCTCCCTGTCATAAGGAAACTAGTCTGTCGCTTGTTGTACTCTTACAGGCTGCATTCATTAGCTTACCTCATATGCTGGGAATGTTTGTTACCCACAAGCACTCCTTTCTCCTTTTAATTAGATTATTGTGTGGAAGGCTGCAAGTACTGCTACTGCAAAGAAGTGTCTGCATGTAGTAATGATCCTTTGGCCAGGCACTGGACTGAAACCAACAGAACTCAGTCACTGGGTCTCTACAGTTTAGTTTCTGGGAAACTAATGTAGTCAGCCAGCGGGCCTGCAGCTTAATTGTGAGGGCCTGGGTTTCTTATTCCTTATTCAGCAGTGCAATAAAGACGCTGAATAAAGATCTGTTCCATATTGTAGATCAAATTGAGGATATTGTATCACTTCTCTTAATAGGAAGGAGCAGAAATAAGAATGTCTGTCTGATCTCTAGAATGGAGTGAAGAGGTTTAGTTTGGAGTGAAAAAGATGTTTCAAAGCAGCATATTTTTCTCTTTGTTAGAGGGTGATACAAACTGTGAGAAACTTCACAGCTATAATTAAAAAATGTGATTAATGGCTTTGAGAGTAGTATTTGAGGAGTCTTTTTGAGTATCATGACAAAATCACATTACCTGGTGTATGAACTAAGGAGAATATGGGGTATTTGGTGCCAGGGAAGACTCATGGGATACTGATATCTCTAGTTTTAGGTGCAGCAAGTGCTGAAGACTTGTTGAAAAACATATGTTGTTAAGTAGGAATGTTGATTTTCAGTGGAAATGAATAACTACTAAATTACATGCAGCATATGGATTTACATTTTGATGACTGGTTTTATGTCTGAGTTAATTCTTTGCTTCATTAGCATTTCTCCAACTTTTGTAAGGCATTTATCAAAAGCGTGTTTGCAGTCTTGCAAAATAATCATAGAATTGCAGAACTTTAAGATAGTGGTTATACAGAAATTGATACCACTTGTGTATGAAGTTTAAAAGACTCGTACTGATCAAGATTAATCTGAGTGCTCAATAATAGTTCACTACTAAGAGGCAGTTTCTTAAAGACCTGATTCAGTGTTATGGGGAATTAAAGTACTATTAAGTAGAATTCAGAATTGACAAGCAATGCATGAGACAAATAATAGATAATAATAATAATTTAGTTGTAATGTAGCTTTTACACAGCACATCCAAAAGTAGTGGGAATAGTATGGGTTTTGTGATATTGAATGGAGCTCTCAGAAAAGTGAGTTTGTTATCATCTGTAAAGAATTTTTGGTTACCTCCTCTGTATTTCATTCATCTACTTCATCAATAACGTAGCCTAAAATAAATTACATTTTTACCTGGCAAATGAAAGAGGGAGCAAATTGAAATTAATATTAAATGTTTCAATTATATCTCGTTAAATTTGATTTAGCAACACTTTTAATAAAGCATGACCTTCCATTGATCACTAATTATCAGAATTTATGTGATAAACCTACAAACTCTCAAAACTAATCCTAATCTTTAGTTACAGCATAAGAACAGAAAAGTGATAAATTAATTGTCCTGTTATTTCCAGGTAATGTGTTTTCTTTCACCTATCATTAAACGTAAGGAAATCCAGAGGATTAGGCATTGTCAGATCACTGTTAGAGTATTTGCCATCAGTGTCATGCAACTCCCTCTCTCTGCTTCGTTTTCACAGATCATAGTATAGGGTTTTTCGTGTTCGGTGGAAGGGGGAGTCCTGGATCCTTACACGTCCACAGCCTTCCATAGGGGGCTGAGTAGGCTGTAGAGAACAGCATATGTCTACAGGCACTGGTGTGTTGTTAACATGCCCAATTTCAGTATCGGTCTTTGCAGCATAAAGCAGATCATAGCGAGATCATACTATGTGGTATTTGGGAATCTATGAGTTGCCAGGTTCTTCTGCCTTTGTAACCACAAACCTCACTTTTTCTTCCATTCAGTAGTGGACAGTGAGAAAGAACCACTATTTCCTCCTTAGGAAAAAGAAAAACAAAACCACAAACCATATATTTCTGTGATGATGGGCAACTGAACCACACGTTGTACATCTGAAAGCCAGTTACTTAAAAAGAGGGGGGTGGGGGGTGGAATTGCTTTTGAGCAACTGAAAGGACAAGTTTCACTACTATTTTAACTGGGAAAGATAGTGTAGCCAGACTGAAGTAGCTTTATTAGTGGTGTTTTATCAAACTGATGAAGGGTCACCTTTTTGCCTTTAATGTTCTGTTGCTACATAGGAAAGACTTTGTGACTGGTTTTGTACAGCTCTCTGTTGCTCCTGTAAGGGAGCAAGACAAGGTATTAATATGTGATAGAAACCATGTAAAACTGCTGATGCCAATCCTGCTGGTACCAAGCTCATCTTTCAGAAATTCAAACACTGTGAAAATAGGGTTAAACTAATTTCCAAGTCATGGTTAGTAGTTTTCTGCATGAAAAATTTCCTGGAGAAATTCTGAGAAGAAGCAAGGCTCTTGTGAAACTTCCTCAAGGGATAATGTATGTACACTGTGGGGAATTTAGGTAATTCTTAATATGATGTTTTGGCTTCTTAGAGCCCAAAATTAACTAGAGCTTGCAGAGACCCCATCCATAACCTGATGTTCTAAACTCAAAGCCTGTTCTTCATCCCCATGGTTGCTTGTCTTATTAGTGTTCATCTTTGCAGTGGGAAGTGAGCTATTATTGATTATACTAAATTTCATACATTTACGATAGATCTGCCTTCCTGCAACTGTCTGTATGTCAGTCAGAGGTGTTGCTCATATCCTCATATGAGGCACCAAACTTTGGTCCTATTGTCTTTATCTTGATATTGTAACAGATCAGAAATTGCTAACTGCAGCAAATCCTGCCTTAGACCCTTCTGCTAGCTTCCAGGTATCTGTTACTTAGGTTAGGGACACAAGTCAACAAACCATGAGAAATTCCAGTTCTGGAATCCTCAACATAAGAAGGATGTAGAACTGTTGGAGCGGGTCCAGAGGAGGGCTACAAAGATGATCCAAGGACTGGAGCACCTCCCATATGAGGTTAGGCTGGGAGAGTTGAGGGGTATTCATCCTGGAAAAGTGAAGGCTCCGAGGAGACCTTAGAGCGACCTTCCAGTACCTGAAAGGGCAACAAGAAAGCTGGAGAGGGACTTATTACAATGGCTTGTAGTGATAGGACTAGAGGGAGTGGCTATAAATTGGAGAGGGGGATATTTAGACTAGACATAAGGAGGGTATTCTTCACAATGAGGCTGGTGAGGCACTGAAACACGTTGCCCAGGGAAGCTGTGGCTGCCCCATCCCTGGAGGTGTTCAAGGCCAGGTTGTGTGGGGCCTTGGGCAGCCTGGTCTGGTGGGAGGTGTCCCTGCCCATGGCAGGGGGGTTGGAATTAGTTGACCTTTAAGCTTTTTTCCGACTCAAACCATTCTATGATTCATTCTATGATTCCATGAAATATTATAACTATATAGTCCTCAGGCCTGTGTGGTTGACATAACCGTTCAAGAGAGCAGTTCTTTGTTCTCAGCTTTATTGCTGTGCAATCAATACCTTAGCAATAATGTTTAGTAATACACAATCCTGTTGTTCTGTATATGTGGCTTATTTAGACTTGATTAATGCCCATAAAGGCAATGGAAAATTTCCTGTCTTCGTTCAATCAAAACTTTAGGTAGGAACTGAAAACATGAATTGACTTATAACATCCAGTGATCCAGGATGATGATAACCACCTCGTTTATGTGTGATCTGGTGTCATTAACCTTCAGATCTGGAGGACATCATGGGCTGCAGTAATTTGACAAATATGTGACATATTTTATAGGGAGCACCAGTAAGAGAAAGTTGTGTTTTCTTCCCTTACAGCTTAAAAATGGAGCCAAAGACTAAGGGACTAAAACAACAACAGCAGCAACATAAGAAACTGCTGGCTGCCATGCTTTCTCAGGATTCCTTTGATTCTGCTCAAAGCACAGCTCCATCTGTAACCGAAGAAGATATTGACAATGAAGATGATGCAATGGAACTGCTGGGTAACTGCAAAAAATTATGTGCATTTTCTGATATTTTTTAAATCATAGTATAATCTGAAAAATGTAATATACTATCAAATATAGATTAGATTGAATCTCTTCCCTGGGTTTGAAGCTGAAGTATCCAGCAGCTATGTCAAGGTTCACAGCGTTTAACTTGTAACTTGCAGGAGTGAGTATAATGAAGACTGTCACTGTGTGTGAATAAACTGCTAGCTGCATGAAATATCAAATGCTTCAGGTGCTTAAAGTAATAAATTTGATTTCTTACAGAAATCATTTACAGGTTCTGCTTGGAGAATGTATTTATGTACAAGGAGCAGAATCAGCTTCACTGGCTTTCATCTGGTTCTTCTTTTCCTTAGCTGTATCACAGTTATAAATACAGTGGGTTTTATTTGAGACTTGGCAGCTACAAATAGCTTACACAATGTATATTTGTAAACTCTGCAGAGAATTTATTGTAATTTTCCAGTAGACTGTATTATATGTTAAATTGCACTCTAGCATGCTCCATGTTCACTACTTCCTCCTTTTTCTAGTATTACTAGTTGTGAAGGAGGGAAATTGTTGAAAGAAGATAGTTAATAGTCTGTAATTTTTAAAAGCTTCAATATAAGACACCTAAAAGCTTGTTGTGGATTTCAAATTTTTCTTCCTGAATTTTGCTTTATAGAACTTTATGTAGGATCAAAGCATGGGGAATACACAATTTCAGGATAGGTCAGCATTCTTACATTTACAAATTCTATCAGAAATTATTTGTTTCAAGTTGGACCTTAATCTAAGAATCAGAGAAACGTGTAGTTTCTGTTATATTTCTGTTGCTTCCTTAGTAGAGTCTTCATAGAACCACAGAACAGTTGAGTTTGGAGGGGGCTGCTGGAGATATCTAGTCCAACCTCTTGCTCAAAAGAAAATAATTTTTTGTTATGCTTAAATATTTGTGAATTAATACATATTTTCTTTTTTCAGTAGTTTTAATTTTGATGCATGCATTTGTTTTTACAGAAAAGAAGATACAGTGAGCTTTGTCACTCAGGTGTCACAGTGGGTCAATTGGTTCTTTGTGTTTGAAGGAAGTCACAATGTTTGTGAGTGTAGGCTTGCAGTCTTCATGGAACCAGTTCGTATTTCCAGAACTAATCGTGGATTCCAGTGAAGGCCTTAATTAGTCTGTAGCTGCGTTATCTCCCTATTTCCTCCTGCAGTTTGCAGATCTTTCCAACTTTATCAGTGAGACAGAAAAAGAAAGCTGAATGGGTGTCTTGTGCTGACATAAACCACAGGACTCTTAAACTAGTATTCTGTGGCACCTGGAAATTGCAGTAGGTAAGTGTATGTGTGTGATGTTATTGACCTCATTATGTATCGCATACAGAATAGAAGCTTTTGTTAACTTCTGTGGAGATAGTGAGGAAAAGGTATCCAATAGATGTGTATGTCTTTCCTTCTGGACATTTGAATCCTTCAAGTTATCCAGAACCACAAAGGCGCTATAAAGGAAATTTTATTTTCTAGTGGCTTGATGTTTGGGCAGAATATTATCTGTGTACAAACAACTGTTTTGTTTTTTTCAGCAAGAACTCGATTATAGGAGTCCATTCTGGTTTTATGCCATGCAAAACCTGGAACATTTTTCTATCATACATTTCATTGAAACTCACAAAGTTTACACAAAATCAACTTAAACCTTGGAGAAGTTGCAAACAGGACCTCTGGTTTTAGTAGAGTGTTATATAAGTGATTCTGAGGTTCTGAAGCACAGTCGTGGCATATTTGATGAATAGATGTATTATAATATAGCCATGTTATGGTAACTACCACTGATAGGAAGTTCAATATGTAAGTCTTGGTCTTTAAAGTGCTGTGTTTCTGAAAGACTGGCTTTTATTTTAACTCTCATTTTGCAATTTGCTGACAGTATGTGGTTTGCATTTGATATAACGGTTAGGTTACATCCTGCAGAATTGCTTGGAACTTGAGGATATGGCAAAGTGTTACTCAGGAAATGTATTTTGTTTTCTTTTGAGGGTTACATAAAGAACTTGAGTTTCTGTTGGCAAACATAGGTATTTTTCATTGCTGTAGTTTCCAGATCAGTTGGAATGATACTAGGATTGATTTTTTTTGTTATGTTCTACATTAGCCTATTAACTGCTTTGATGGTTTTCACACTGCCTGTATGCAGTATAACTAATTTCACATTGTGGCTTTCTGCCATCACTAAATTGCAAAGCATTGTTGCGTATAGCTACTTGTTCTCTTTAGAGTTCAGTATTTGGTGCTTATTCAGCCCTTTCTTAAAAAATTACAAAAAATCACACCCCTAAGTCTGGATTCTGGGGAAACAAATTCTACTATTTACAGCAGATGATTTTACTGTGTACGAAACTTACAATGTAGGGTTTTGCAGAACAGAGACTTCAGTCTTCATGTGTGTTTAAGAGAATATTTTTCAGAGTTTGGTTGATTTATTTAAAAACATGAAACTGGCTGTTGGTATATTTTTGTTAAAAAAAACCTTTGTACTCACATCAAAATTGTCAATGAAGGTTTAGCTAGAATGAAACATTCCAAATAGAGGAAACAATTAAGGTGTTACACTTCTGAAGAATCAATTTTTTTAAAAAAAAGGTATGTGTAAAAATAAGAAAGAAGATTAATGGGGCTTCATTCTGTTTTCAGTTGTCACTCTTTATAACATATATATATATAACATATATAACATAAGATGCCTAGGAAGACTGTTAAAACAGTGGTAACTTTCTAAATATGTTCAGTTATGAAGATGACTGAAATAGATGACTGACAGATAACATTGTAGTGGAAAGGATTCTCCTGATTTTTAGGAGCTGAGAACTGTAACTATAAAATCGCTTCTTTTTGTAAATGTAAAAGGGTAATGCAGTTGCAGTCTCTGACTGAAAATGATATCAAAAGGCTTGTTTTGTATGTATTCTAAATCTAATCAGGGGGTGAAGTTAGTTCTTTGTGAAACCCTGCAGTCCTTTTTGGAATTCCATGGCATTTATTCTGTCTCTCGCATTTGGCTGAAGTCCACTGAGACTTTGAAATTATGTTATTTCCTCAGTATCTCACTGATGTCCATTGGAGAGGTCTGAACTGTATTTTCCCTTAACTGTATTTTCCCTTAAGTTGCTGGGAATATGGATTGAACAATCACCAAAGCATGACTGATTTGGTTTTTAAAAAATCAATTGTTTGATTAAATGTAAGAATATCGTTGTTTGAATGCGTTGCTGTGCATAAGCATACACATGGTAAAAGCATAAAGTTTTTTGTTGCACATATGGACTTGAACATACATTCTTGAGCTTTTTATAAGTAAAGAAGATGAAATTCGCAATATTGATATTCAGTCATAATGCTCAATCACCTCTTTTCTTGTTTTCCAATCTTTATGCATGCTCACGGTATTAAATACATTACCATATGTTAACACATGCTATACAATAGTCAATTATGAATCAGCACTCCAAAGATAAGTGTACTCAGGAAGCTCACACACATGTGGCTGAGGTGAAAAGATAATTGAAGTCCATTTCCTGTAGGTACATTAACACATATGCTAATCTCTATGATTCTGAAAACCCTTCATGATTTTAATGCAAATAATCATATATCTGAGCTGAATTTAAGTGTTTGCAGCTTCAGGACTTGTGATACCATCTTGGTTTTTCTTCAGAGCTTGTTTCACAGTAACAGTGGGGGTTTTTCTCACAATCTTAAGTGAAAGTTCAGTGATTTGTGCCTCATGTTTATTATATGTCATTTTTGCTATGCAATAACAAACCAGAATCTTTAAAGATATAAATGCAGTTTAAGTAGCAATATATCTTTTAACTATTACTATCAGGAGATACCTGATGTCTTCTGTTTGTTTTAATAACTATTCTTCTAATCTTTAGAATTTCTTTTTTCCTCAAAAGCTTTCCAAATGTTAATTACTTAATCATTGTAACACCCCTGAAAGACTGGCTGGTGATATATTTACATTTTGTAATAGAAGGAGATAAAGAGAATTTAGTTGAGATCACCTTTGCTTGTAGGATGAGACAATAGCGCAGTGTCTGGTAGTCTACCCCTTATGTAGTCTATGCTTTTCTAATAAGTCTCTGTGTGCTATAATTGAAAGGGTGTCCAATCTGCAGTGCTTTCAGTACATTTCGTCTGGTTCAACGGACATTCCTGATTCCTCTGTTTCCTAGAGGTCTTTAGCAACATGCAGGAAACAGACTCTAGACCTGATAAATTGACCTAATATTAGCAGGAGGTTGTTCATTGTCTCTGGATGGGACAAAGACTTCTCCTCCATTATGTGGCTAGAATGTATCATTTGCCAGAAGAGAGGCCACAAGGCCCTGGGAAAGACGGTATGTGAGTTGCAGTGCATCTTTGAAACAGTTTTCTGGCCCGCAGCCTGTTTTATTGGGTTTAAGGAAAATGATTTTATGGAAGAAAGCTGTGTGAACTTTTCATCATGTCCCCTTTTGCTGACTCTTCTTCTTTGGAAGCCATTGGGAAATCAGCAACATTACCAGTGAGTGTGGGCTGTGTGGTGCATGTGCAGGAGCTGGCACCACTGGGAGACAATTGGCCTCTTCTGCATGCAGAGCCTGGCTGTAATGTACATTATGAAGTTTTCATTGACAGATGTAATGCACTGGTAAAAATGACTGTTACCGATCTCCGTGAGAAGCACACTCAGACTTTATAAGGTGTGGTTTTAAATACCTTTTTGAGTTGGAAAAAGAAGATAGTGTATATAATCTTACATCTCTTCAGATACTGAGAACCCTAAGTTGCGCAACATTAGACACGACTCTAGTCATGGCACAGTACAGTGCACAGACCTTGCTGTGCTAAGTTTCACCTGCATTACAGTCCTTAGAATACTTTAGTTTAATTTTTCTTGTAAGTAAAGAATTTAATTCAGCATTGTTACTGTCAAGCACAAAGATGTTCACATGAAAACGTGGTAATTTGGTTTTAAGATGAGAACACGTAGGTGGTGTGATTGCAAAATGCCAAGTGGGAGCTGACTACAGGCTCCTCCAATATGATTAGCAGGCTAATGTCATCCTGTGGCCAAGTGATATGTGTAGTACAGCACAGACCTGCACCTGCCCAGGTCAGTGGTGTACATCATGAATTCCACGTTATACAATAGTGCTCAGGTTTGGGTCACCAGAAAGCAGGAGCCAGCAGTGTGCCCAGGTGGACAACAAGGCCAAAGGAATCCTGCCCTGCTTCAGGATAGTGTGATCACCAGGACTAGGGGAGTGATCCTTCTCTGGCACTTGGCGCTGGTGAGGCTGCACCTCAAAAACTGTCTTAAGTTTTAGGCACCTCACTCCAAGAAGTACATGGAGATGCTGGTGTCCAGAGAAGGGCAACAAAGCTGGTGAAGGGTTTAGAGCACAAGCTTTATATAAGAGGAGCAGCTGAGGGAGCTGGAATCATTTAGTCTGGAGAAAAGGAGACTGAGGGGAGACCTTATTGCTGTCTACAACTACTGAAAAGGAATTTTCTAGTGAGGTGGGGCTGGTCTCTTCCTCCTGGTAACAAGTGATACGAACAAGGGGAAATGGCCTCAAGATGTACCAGGGGAGATTTAGGTTGGCTATTAGGGTGGATTTCTTTACTGAAAGCATTGTCAGGCATTGGAACAGGCTGCCCAGGGAGATTGTTGAGTCACCATCCCTGGGGGTATTTAAAAAGATGAGCAGATGTCACACCTGGGGACATTGTCTAGTGGCAAACTTAGCAGGGCTGGATTGATGGTTGGACTTAGTGATCTTAAAGGTATTTTGTAACTGAAACCATTCTATGATTCTACTATTCTAAGTTTTCTGTTTCCTTCAAATTTCAACAGCTGGAAAAAGGAGGCATGCTCTCTATGTCACAGAGAAAGGAAAAAAAAGCACTGGTTTATTGGATTTTTTTGACTTACGTTTCCACCCAAAATGTGTAAAACATTTGCATACTTTTGTGTTTCTTGATGGGTTATTACTGGAGCACAAAAAAGAATTGTATTATGTGAAGCAGGCTTAGCATATGAACACTCATGACATCAGTGCTGTCTGGATGATATGACTGGTATGAATGAACAATCTTAAGCTTTACTTTTGTGAGATGTAATTGAGTTTCTAAGTGATAGGTATTTGACATTTGGTTGGTGTTTCTTTAGAGTCTGATGTGGAAGATATAGTTCATCTCAATTTGAATAGAACTATTTGATTCTAGGAAAAAACACCAATAAATGCAATTTACTGTTACCAGAGTTTCTAAAAGGTCTGATCTTCAGTCTTCTGTTTATCTTCCATTTATCTTCAGTCTCCTTCTATCTGGCGATTTCTGGTAATCTTGATTACCAGATATTTGAAAACTGTAAGATTTAGATTTTCGGTAGGGAATGAAGAGTTGAAGGCAAAAGTTCCAAAAGAAGTTTTTCTCTCTTTGTGAGTTGACTCCAGCAAGGAGCTAAGGACCACGGAGCCCCTCACTTATTCACTGCCCCACAGTAGTATGAGGAAGAGAATAGAAAGACCAAAAGTGACAAAACTCACAGGTTAAGATAAAGGTAGTTTAATAATTGAAAGGAAGGAGAAGAAGAAAGAAAGAGGGAAAAAGAAGAAAGAATTAAACCGTAGTTGGAAAAAAAAACCAAACCACCCCCAGTTTTTGTTGCTGACCATGACATTATGTAGCCTGTAAATATCCCTTTGGTAAGTTCAGGTGAGCTATCCTAGCTGTGTCCACTTGCCTTTTACCCACTCTCTGTGGGGCAGAGTGAGAAACAGAGAAAGCCTTGACTCTATGCAAGCACTGTTCAGCAATAGCTGTAATAGGTGTAATAGGTATGTTATCAACACTCTTTTAGTCACAAAACTAAAACACAGCACCACGTGGTCTGCAATGAAGAAAATTACTCCTATCCCAGCCAGGCTCAAGGCATTCCTTTAACGTATTTATTCCAAGTCATTACTGTCTTTTTGAAGACTGAGAGATTGTATTGACATGATGGAAGGTTTTTTCTTCTCTTTCTGGCATCTCCACGGGCACAGTTCTCATTTCTTTTAGATAATGTCTCCGCTTCTCCTCCTGAGGGAGTTTGATCTGTGTACAGTTAGATCTCTTGCAACTGTTCCCCAGTTTTATGTTGCCTTTAAGTTACATCTGATTCTGTTCTCTCCGTGGGTGTTTTAGAGCATAATTGTGAACTCCAGAATATCTTTCATACTTGCCCTGTGTCACTTGTATTCTTTGCTTCTTAATTAGTCTTTGCTGTGGACAAAGACCTTAGCATCACTGAGAAGTGACCATAATTGTCACAGAGGGTACAGTTTCAAAGTGGTGGTATCTAGCTGGGATTCTTATGCTACTGCGTAAGCGTACTGTAAGTGGTAGACTGTAAAATCTATAGAGCTCAGTAGAAAGCATGATGGTTATTATTGGTCTTCTGTGGATTTAGATAAACGCTCTTTCCTTCAGGAGGTTGTATTTGCATTAACTTCTCCTTTCTCTCACTATTCTCTTTTAACAGATATATTATGTTAATTTTTTATGTAATTGGATATGTGGGGTTTACCTGGAGGGATCCATGTGCAGGATCTGATCTTGAGAATGTGTAATAAGTATTAAGGTCCAGTGGAAGGAGTGAGGGGAAAAGAGCAGCAAAGAAACGTCTAAGGTTGTGAAAAAGGGATTTTCTGTTTTAAAAATGTGCAATTATGTATAACTTGTATTTTTATCTTCGGGCTACAGGGATTAGCTTGTTCTAACTCTGGTAAGGCTCATTAAATCTTTATTCTTTTTTCAGCTTTTAGTGCAACGCATGAATTGTTTTGCTGTGCCTTAAACAACTAAGAAAGCAAATCCTGATCATTTTTATGCAAATGTACTATAGAAATAATGCCAGGATTGCTAAATCTGGTGGAGTAATTATTTTTATAAAACAGCTAAGGTGAGAAATAGCCTCAGAAAGTATTATTTTATGGATTTTCACTGAAATTTTAACTACAACATTACTGCGTACTGTCATTGGTATTTTTTCCAGATTCCTTGATCTGTAGTTCTAGAAAGAAGCCATAAACTTGAAATCTACAATTAATCTACTACTAATCTTAAAGCAATGCTCCCATGCATTATACTTGTCACTCACACCTGTGTAGAAAGTCTTACCAAATTATGTATTCCATTTTTTTTCTTTCTGCCAATAAAGTCACTGAAGCAAGAGAGATGCACAGGTTTATTTTATGTCATTCATGGAGTTCATTGATTTCAGTTCATCTTGTGGTCCTGTGTTAAAAGACAGAAACATCAGTGAAAATCTTTACGTTCATATGAGTTTAAGCAAAGATTTAAATGATTCTTCAAAGAAGCAGGGATTTAACATTTCAAGTCTTAAAATAATGGAATCCTGCTTGTGAATTTTACTGTCAGTATTGGTATAGGTGTTTGATGTTTACATAGAATTTTTAGACTCACAATAACTTCTAAAAGGCTTATTAAGTTCTATAGTTTGATGAAGATGGTGTTTTTAAGGTTAGAATAAATTATGAATTGGTCACTTATTGCAACATTTGTGTGGTTATTTCTGATTTGATAAGCATAAAATAGGTTGAAACTGAACTTGATTGTGTTTCATAATCCTGAAGGGAAAACAGACAAAAAATAAATTATTCTATCTGAGATTCTCTCATGCTGAAATGAGTTACATGAGCCAATAAAAAGCTTCAAAAGAATGATTAATTTTCAAGAAATAGATGTGTACTGTATATCATGATGTACAAGAGCCAAAAATGTCATTTGTTTACAGTTCACCCAAGGAACCAAAGCTTATTTTAAGCTTACACCTAAAGAATTGAGCAGGGATGCTGTGTAATCCTAGTCTCCTGACTGTCCAGATTAGAGACATAAATGTCTGTACTAACATGGCCTTTTTATAGCTGGTATTTTTTCTAAAGGAAGGCAAGGTTACACAGCATCATGGTATGTATCATTCATTATGATGTGATCATAGAATAGTTAGGGTTGGACGGGACCTTAAAGATCATCCAGCTCCAGCCCCCTGCCATGGGCAGGGACACCTCCCACCAGATCAGGCTGCCCAAGGCCCCATCCAATCTGGCCTTAAACACCTCCAGGATGGGGCAGCCACAGCTTCCCTTGGCAACCTGTTCCAGCACCTCACCACTCTCATGGTGAAGAAATTCTTCCTTGTATCAAGCCTAAATCTGCCCCTCTCCAGTTTATACCCATTCCCCGTTGTCCTATCACCACAAGCCTTTATGAATAGTCCCTCTCCAGGTTTCTTGTAGGCCCCTTTCAGGTACTGGGAGGTCGCTATAAGATCTCCTCAAAGCCTTCTCTTCCCCAGGCTGAAGAAGCCCAATGCTCTCAGCCTGTCCTTGTATGGGAGGTGCTCCAGCCCTCTGATCATTTTTGTAGTCCTCCTCTGGACCAGTTCCAACAGTGCTATATCCTTCTTACACTGAGGATTCCAGAACTGGACACAATACTCCAAATGAGATCTCACAAGAGAGGAATAGAGGGGCAGAATCACCTCCCTCGACCTGCTGGCCATACTTCTTTTGACGCAGCCCAGGATACAGTTGGCCATCTGGGCTGCGAGCATGGATAGCCAGCTTATGCCAAGCTTCTCATCGACCAGCACCATCAAGTCCTTCTCTGCAGGGCTGGTCTCAATCACATCATCCCCCATCCTGTACTGAAATCATGGATTGCCCCAACTCAGGTGTAGGACTTTGCACTTGGCCTTGTTGAACCTCATGAGGTTCTCAAATGACATTGATCCCAGTATCATGGGATAAGGCTGACACGCTTTTACACTTGTAAATGCTTGCAGTTTTGGCATGTAATGGCTGTGGAGACACATAGGTTCCTTTAGAGAATCATAGAATCCCTAGTTTGGCAAAGACCTTTGAGACCATCAAGTCCAAATGTACCTATCTACTACTAAATCATATCCCTAAGCACTTCATCTATTCATCTTTTAAATACCTCCAGGGATGGTGACTCAGTCACCTCCTGTGGGCAGCCTATTCCAGTGCTTGACAACCCTTTCAGTGAAGAAGTTTTTCCTAATGTCCTATCTGAACCTCCCCTGGTGCAGCTTAAGGCCATTCCCTCTCATCCTGTCACCTATCGCTTGGGCAAATAAACTAACACCTGTCTCTCTACAACCTCTTTCAGGTAGTTGTAGACAGTGATAAGGTCTCTCCTTGTCCTCCTCTTCTCTAGCATAAACAACCCCAGTTCCTTCAGCCGCTCCATGTAAGACTTGTTCTCTATCCCCTTCACCAGCTTCGTTGCCCTTCTGCGGATGTGTTCCAGCACCATAGCCAGGTGCTGGTTATTTTGAGTCAGGACGCTATGCTAGCTGCTCCTCAGGTCTGATCCAACATAAATACTTCATGTACCTTGGTGTCTCCCATAATTTGAAGAGGTATAATGTGAACCTATATATTTGAGGACTGCATGCTGTATAATTTTCATCCTTTCTTGAAAACTTAGTGGTGGAAAATGGCCAAGAATTTTCAATAAATGGTCATTATTTTTCCAGAATAGAAGAGCTGGGATAGGAAAAATTATATATCTAATACGTATTTTTTGCATATGTGAGAAGGGCAGGGTAAGGACTTCAACTTCCCTTGTCTTTACATACTTAGTGATTGTCTTTAGCATCACATATCCTGCTTTGCTATGTGCTTTGTGGCTCTTTGAATAAGGCCAGACGTTCCATAGCATATTTTGGGTTTTTTTTTTCTGAATAAAAGCATATTTTATTGGAAAAATATCACATGAGTTGGACTAGGGAACTACCTAAGTAACATGTTCAGTAGTAAGTTCGCATGCTCCTTGTATATAGAAGGTAAACGGCTGCTTTACTGTGTTAAACAAGGGCTTAAATGTACAAGGTTACTGGAGTTAGAACAATAGGTTACTAGAGCCAGGGTAAACAAGGTAAAACTGATTACTGATTTTTTCTTTATAAGAATTGTGGGGCTTCAGTTGAAATTGCCTGTAGAAAAATTCAGAACAAATAAAAGGACTATATATTTTAATGTATTTTGCAGTTAATCTCTGGATTTATTTGCTAATGGTGTTGTGGATGCCAAAAATTTACATATGATGAAGATTAGCTGGGCAGATTGATGGAAGAAAAATACATCAAGGGCTGGAAGATATAGATACTACCTCTGCTTAGAAAGACTCTGGCCATGAATCACCTGGGGCTAAAGGATTATGCTTGTAAATTATTATTAGCTACTTGCCCTGTCCTTGAGCTCAACCCTAGAAATGGGATAACCCTAGGATCCTGGATAAATGGATGTCCAAATTTCTAAGTACTTAGGTTAGTTTATACATACCGCTGGGGAATCCTTCAGTGGCAATATATAAAGAAATCCAGAAACTGATAGAATTTATTTCATACCTGGATCTGTTTTATTGAGGCCACTGGCTCCAGTACTAGTAATCTGCAATAATGTCTGTATCTACTTAATCTTAGTTTACACTGCAGCTCAAAATATTAATGTCAGGGTGCAGAAGCTGGTTAGGGAGATGTGCCTCACTTGATTGACTAGACTGTGTGCTAAAATGCTGCCAGTTCCTCAGCAATCTCATTCTCTTTTTGGAGCATGCAGGGAAAGGAAGCGTGAAACAGTCAGTTATAATACACCTGTCAAACTCATACTTTGGTAAGAAATGACAGGATTTCTTCATTTGGATACTTAGAAGGCAGCAATGGAACTGTGTGAGCTCTGGTGAGTCTTCCTTATTACTGAGTTGTACACAGGTTTGAAATCACTGCCTTCGTGGTAGGAGAATAGGACTGATGCTGAGTTATCAGGATAATTTAGGGAAATGGAAGCAGACCGAGAGGTAGTACGATTACCTGATTTCCTAAATATTACATGCCAACTTATGATGCTTTTTATAGTATCGGACAGAATATGATGCATGTAACAGCACAAAGAACTGAAGCAAGATGAACCAAGACAAAATCATGAATGCGATTCTTCAAAATTTGCTTGTCTGTCTTTCTTTCTAAACTGGAGTTTGTTGAGAGGAAGGTATTGGAAATCCCTGTAGAAAAATCTGATTCCATTGTAACTCACTGCACTATACCAGAGCAACTTTTCAAAAAATTCATATTATGTTTTTCTGATATATATACACATTACTTGGTCAAGCCTTTCCAATTGCTGAAACTGTAATTTAATGCTACTTATATGAAATATTTTTAATTTACATTATATAGTGCATGTAGATGGTTTAGGTTCTGGTGCAGTTAGTGGGAAGTTTGTGAAATTTCTGAAGTGAAGTATTAGTTGAATCTTATGCATCCAAAACTAAGGAAATAATATTGTATATACAGAATATTATGACCATCTTACTTTCTTATATAAGTATTATGATTAAAACCTTGTTAGGTATTATTTCCCAATAGTTTATACTGTATTTGCTTCATTGTTCTGTTTTATTTGGTTTTGATAGTGAGTTTAGCAATATAAATATATTTGAAACATAGATTATTTGAGTTTTATTTCTAAGTAATATTTTAAATTACGTCTTAATTACTCTTTGTTTTGGTGATGTTCAATGATATCAGTGGCTTCTATTAACAGTTAGATTTGAAACTTCTATTTAGCCTGTTTCCCGCCCAAAGCTGATGATGTATGCCAAGTAAAATGATGCCCAGGATGCATTCATAAACCAAATATATAGGTTTTGTTACATTCATAATCTTGTAAACTTTATTTTACATGACAGTGAAATTGTATAGGCATTTGTCACTGCAGGAGCTTACTTCCTTCTCGTGTGGCTCTTTGTTTGGGAGAGATTAGTAACTCTTCAGTATGAGACTGAAGAGCTTCTCCTTCCTCTGCCATTAAAGAAAAGCAAAAGTAGGTAGGAGAAGGTATATTAATGTTATGTTAATGTAGATAAACATCACGTTTTGCCCATTTTTGAAATGGGTAGAAAAGACGACCCTGGGAACTACTGACCTGTCAACCTCAACTCTATGCCTGGGAAGATCATGGAACAGATCCTCCTAGAAGCTGTGCTAAAGCACATGGAGGAAATGGAGGTGATTACTGGCAGCAAGCATGGCTTCACCAAGGGCAAATCCTGTATGACCAACTTAGTGGCTTTCTATGATAGGGTAACTGCAGCAGTAGACACGGGTAAACTGATGGATGTGATCTGTCTGAATTGTTGTAAAGACTTTGATGTGAGCCCCTAAACATCCTCCTATCTGAATTGGAGAGATATGGATTTGATGGGTGAATGGTATGGTGGATGATAAACTGGCTGGATGGTCATATTCAGAGAGTAGTGGTCAATGGCTCAAAGTAGTCTCCATGGTCAATGGAGACCATGGCAAGTGGTGTCACTCAGGGGTCTGTACTGGGACTGGTGCTGTTTAGTATCTTCATCAATGATATCAACAGCGAGATTAAGTGCACCCTCAGCAAGTTTGCAGATGACACCAGGTTGAGTGGTGTAGTTGCCACATCAGAAGAATGGGATGTCATCCAGAGGGACCTGGAAAGGCTGGAGAAGTAGGCTTGTGAGAACCTCATGTGGTTCAACAAGGCCAAGTGCAAAGTCCTACACCTGAGTTGGGGCAATCCATGATTTCAGTACAGGATGGTGGATGATGTGATTGAGACCAGCCCTGCAGAGAAGGCCTTGGTGGTGCTGGTCGATGAGAAGCTTGGCATAAGCTGGCTATCCATGCTCGCAGCCCAGATGGCCAACTGTATCCTGGGCTGCGTCAAAAGAAGTATGGCCAGCAGGTCGAGGGAGGTGATTCTGCCCCTCTATTCCTCTCTTGTGAGATCTCATTTGGAGTATTGTGTCCAGTTCTGGAATCCTCAGTGTAAGAAGGATATAGCACTGTTGGAACTGGTCCAGAGGAGGACTACAAAAATGATCAGAGGGCTGGAGCACCTCCCATACAAGGACAGGCTGAGAGCATTGGGCTTCTTCAGCCTGGGGAAGAGAAGGCTTTGAGGAGATCTTATAGCGACCTCCCAGTACCTGAAAGGGGCCTACAAGAAACCTGGAGAGGGACTATTCATAAAGGCTTGTGGTGATAGGACAACGGGGAATGGGTATAAACTGGAGAGGGGCAGATTTAGGCTTGATACAAGGAAGAATTTCTTCACCATGAGAGTGGTGAGGTGCTGGAACAGGTTGCCAAGGGAAGCTGTGGCTGCCCCATCCTGGAGGTGTTTAAGGCCAGATTGGATGGGGCCTTGGGCAGCCTGATCTGGTGGGAGGTGTCCCTGCCCATGGCAGGGGTTTGGAACTGGATGATTTTTATGGTCCCTTCCAACCCTAACTGTTCTATGATTCTATGATCACTTACATGAGAGCTTCACTTAAGTTGCCGCATGTGAATAGCTTCTGGAAGGGAAGAAAGGGTATTTTGATAAATCATTCTAAGGATTGTCACAGAACTTGAGAATCACAGGAGTGTATCCTAGTCTCAAAAACAGTCGGCTTTTAGGTGACGATCCAAGAAAAGCTCAATCTACCTGTATTGTTGAAATACATAGTGTGAGGCACAAGCAGGTTCGAAGAGTCAGTAGCAGCAGAAATAGTCACTTTTTAATACTTTGCTTTAACTATTTTTTTTTCATCTTTCTCTCTGTGACTCAGTAGATCAGCTGAATTTGTTTCTATTTCAGGTGGAGTATTTAATAGAATTGATCCCAAGTTTGATAGTGTTAGACTGGGGCCATGGGCTGGGATTTTATGCATGACATTACAGTCATGAGAAACCACATATTTAATATATTACTGTCCTTAATGATAAGTAATTCCCTTATTGTTTGTAGCTGGGTAATGCCTTTTCTATATTTACTGTTTAGGGCGTACTCTTAAGGTATTTCCTTGCTGCTAAATCAATGAAATTGTTCTTGTGTTATTATTCCTGCTCTGCCAGTAGGATGGGAAAATTTACGGAATTAAATTAAAATATATTTTTTGAGGGCTGATTCCTGGTCTCTGTTCTTTAAGAAAAAGGACCAAATTTTTTTTGGCTTTTCTCTGGGCAGGAACGGGATTGCTTCTTGCACATTCCATCACTCTGTACATTTTGATTCCAGGATTTTTCCCACCTCATCTACCCCAACTGCTTTTAGTTAAAGGTAAGGTCTTCTGAAAGTTGTGTGGGTAATACTCCATTACCCTTTTGGTGGATTTTTCCATTCTTAAGAGGCAATGCTTTTTATCATTCAAGTTAACTTGGCTTCTCTTTGCAGAGTAGTTGTTTTTCATCTTGCAGAATAATGCAGCACGTTATATTGCATTTTCCAAGATACATAGGCAACAAATCATATGAGTTGGTAATACAGCCATTACCAAAACCAGTACTAAAAATCAGTGCACAATAAATATTAGTGGATTGCGAGGCGGGAAAAAAAGCACTAAAAATCCAACTCTTAATTTCGGCTTGTAGTATTTAGCAATTGGTATAATTTAGTTTAGAGTTGACAGTACCGTTTATTTGTCAGAGAACTAATAGAAGGAACATTTGGAATATATAGATAAACTCTGACAAGTTTCTGAAAGGCAGAAAATGAGTAGGGAATGCTGAATGTAAGTTCATTACTGTGGAAATCAAGTTGAAATCTATATGTAACATTGAACACTTATGATATTAATAACTCCAGAAGTCTGGTCATTTAGTTGTTAGTATGTATTTAGATATTTGGGTTTAGGTTTATAGATTTGCAGTATGGATTTATAAGTATGAGAGAGAATTATGTGGATAATTTTATTGAGGGGAAATAAATGGGTGGTAACGTCTTTGCTCGGACTGTAAAACTATGCCATTTTTTTAGTGTGAGTCCTAGCATAAAGAAGTTGGAGTAGACAAGTAATGTAAAGCACAAGAGAATAAAATTAGAGCTTCAGTAACACGTTTCTCTGCAGCAACGTGGATATTTCAGGTGACTAGTATTCCCATTAGGAACTACGATGAACTAGTACTTAAAACATTTGCTATCTCATGCATGTGTAATATTGTCTGAGGCTAAAATAATGAAATTATAGAGGAAGCATCCATGATTTGGGGAAGAGTATAGTTAGGAGAATGAACCGAAAAACAGCCTTACCTTGCTTTTTCCTCTAGGCTATGAAAAAAACCTCACCATGTCAAAACTTCATGAACAGAAATGTGGGTCAGATGGGAAGCTCAACTTTCCTGATTCCCCACCTGCTGCAGCAGATCTGCCTCCTTTGATGTGATGGGATATAGCAGTTTTGAGGAAAATGATAATATGGAAGCAGAAGTGTTGCCTTTTCCATGGGGAGATTAATTCTGTTCTCACAGCTTGTGTTTTCTTGTAGCTCTTCTGAAAAACAAACAAACAAGCAAACAACAAACAGAAAGAGTTGGAAGTGTGGAGTACTGTACATAATATAAACTGTGGTAGTAAAGGGATTGTGGAAGTTATGGTGTAGGGAATCTAGTAGCTAAGAGCAGATAACATCCCTTTCAAGACTGTCCAGATGTCCAGCATTCATTACGTAGAGGTCCTACATATGAATTGAAGCTGGGGGAACTCTGTTTAGCATAGAAAAGAAAAAGCCTTAGGGGGACCTAAGAGAATCCCCGCCCAGTGCCTAAGTGGATGGAGGCTCCTGTGAAGAAGGAGAATTTTTTTTTTTTTTCCACTGAGTTGTGCAGCAGGATGCTAAGCGACACAGTGTAAATTGAAACATGCAAGGTTCTGATTAGGTATAAGGTGAGGGGAAAGTCAGGGTGTGGATATTCAGCTGCTGGAACAGATTGCCTAGGGAGGTTGTGGAGTCACTGACATTGAAGGTTTTCAAGACTCAGTTGGATAAAACCCTAAGCAACTTGGCTGACCCTACTTTTAACAGGAAAGTGAGCCAGAAACTTCCTGAGGTCCCTCTGAGACTGAATGATTCTATGAATTGCTAGTGTAGAGAGGGCCTTGGGCCCCTGAAATGTAAATTTTTTGCACTGTACATGTAAAATACTGAAAATGAAACCATTAGAAAGTAAATGCTGGTCTATATCTGAGTAAACTGCTGTGCAAATAAATGTTGTACCAAACAGAACATACAGACTGAGACTAGGACATTAGATGTAGTCTTCAGAAAGAAGGTGAGATGGGTAATGAAGTAGTATACTTTCTGTGTGATTAGAAGACACACAGAGGTTTAAAATATTAGATGGTTTAGATAATGTGTATGAATGTATCTGTCCTGCAAACATGCATGAATGATTGCTCTATTCCCTTTTTCCTCTCATGACATATCTATATTACTTAACATAAGAAGTCAGTTTCAAATCTGGTATTACTGATACAAGCTGAGTTTTTTAACTAACCGATAGCTGACTACAAGTTTGGTCATCCAGAAGGGAGATTAATTTACTGTTGAAATTGTATTAGCTCTTTAGTACTGCTAAAGGGCTGTCAAACTTCAGAGTCTTCTTCAGAATGTGTGGATAAAAAGAAGCTGCAAGCTGATTGGAAACTGAAGTGTTGATTTGTGCTTAGAAAGAAAAACAGATGAAAGAATGAGAGAATAAAAAAGGTGAAGAGTTGTATCAAACTAAAAGCTCAGAAGGGAGATTTATTTTATGCCACATTTTAGAAGTTGATACGCCAAAGTAATTAATATTAAAACTACAAATAGAAAGTTAATATAAAGCTACCTGGACAAGTAATTATGACGAGGCAATTTTTTTAAGATGCAATGGATATAATAATTTTTAAAAGAGATGTTGTTGTGACCCATACAAAGCAGTCCTTGTTATTGAATAAATGAGTGATAATGTCTTACAGTAGCATCTTATAGACAGCTGTCTTAACAGAAAGATGCACAGTCACGTTGCTCACTGCTGCAATCTGTGGACTAAGCACAGCACTGATATCTTGGAAAGTGAGAAGAGGAAGATACAGAACTGGCAAGACTAGTGCTTGAAAAGGTATGTGGGCACCTGAGAGCCAGAAACACTTTGTCACTTTCAAGTGCTGCACAGCCTCATCAAGATACTTTGGAGCCTCTACCTCAGTTTAAATTTTCTGTTTCATATTCTTCAAAATTCATTAACATTGTTTTAGATTACCAGGGCTTTCAATTATTTGTTTCAATTAAAAAGAAATGGAAACAACATGTCTGGATCAAGGTTTTGTAAACATACAAATTTTTGTTCAAATTTGCCGAGATTAATATAGTTAAAAGAAATAATCCAAAGACAAAAGAAACTTCTGATGGATAAGTAATATTTTCCTTTAAATCGGTGTTGAACAAGACATGAGCAGGGGGCAGTAATGAAATCTTCTATTTCTGCATTGTCCAAACATGAAGATTTTTGCTTGGTTTGCACAGATCTCTTACAAAAACAACTTCTTGTTAATTTTATTCAGTAGAATGAGTTCAGTGGAAGCTTGTTTAAAGGTTTATCTTTGGATGCAAAGTTATCTCATGACTTGAGTATCACCCTAGCACAAGTATCTGGACATACACAAAAATAATTGCTCAAAAAGAGTCATGGTTTTCCTGAAAATGACTGGTATAGGCTTAATCTCCTGCAGTACTCTTCAGTGCTGACTTAAGCTAATGCCATTGCCACTTTTCAAGAGTTTATTACCAGTTCCAGAAAGGATATTCCTGCAACGCACTGGACATTATAGATAGAATGACTTTGCTTACGTGTCACTGAGAGCACTGAAATGTGGCCTCAGGTACTTTCTGCATGCAGAGATGAACACAATTACAGAGTGGACTGATAGGTTTCCAAGTTAGAGGTATCTGCTTTTGGCATACTGTTTCCAGGTGCTACTCTGCATTTGCAACTCGCTCTGAATCTCTTTGGTGCTGCAATGATATCTTTATTCTGCACCAGCCATTTCATACGCTGAAGACATCAGAACTGGGATACTGTGATTGCAGTTTACCCTGGAATTCCAGTGATATCAGTAGAAATTATGGTCAGGTGAGACTTCTGTGTGATAATCTTACATGTTATATGAATCTGCAATGCTAAAGGCCATACAAAACTATTTACTGTGAATAACAGCGTGAACAAACTTAGGCTTTGACCTTGCAAACAACCTTACTGAAACAAAGAGACTGTTCCTTAGTGTATTAATACTCCTATACATTGCATGGACTACAGGTTCAGTCTGTCATTCCGGAGTTCTGTTTCATTTTGAATTTGCAACAGTTTTTTGGTTATTTTAGAATAACTACCTGACTTAATTAATGTGATTCTGATTAATTTATGAAGAGATTGTCTTTTAAACCTGCAGCTAAACTAAAGAGCTAAATTATTTGTAGATAATAAACCTGTCTCAAATATTTTATAGTAAAAATAGACACAAATGTGAATGTTTAGGGTAAACAAGAGAATGCTGCTCCAGTTTACAGATGTAGTTCCACAGGCTACTGGACTAGAAAATATGGATGTCTAGCAAGGGAATTAAGTATGATTATGGAAGAACTGATTTTTTTAATGGCTAGAATAAATAATCCCTGGATAGTGGGGCCTGTCAGAAGGAAGCTGTGCCCACCAGGGGGCGCTGGCGCTTTTTTAATGGGTTGATTAATATAAATGTAGATTAGATTTAATCTGTTTGAAAGGCGAACAAAATTCTTAACGTTGCAGGCAAAAATACAATATGGAAATGGAAAAAATCAGTATACTATAAACCTGTGGTATTTTTCTTTTCACAGGTTATAAAAATAAAATAGGTGCTTTATTGTAATTAGAGACATTCAGATTCAGCTGAAGACTGCATGTCTTCATGCAGTCTGCAAGCACTGATAAGCAGTTTTTAACTTTTCTGTAGCTTACTGTTATAAACTCTGACAAAATCTGTTTTTCTGCTTTTTACAATGAACATGAATTTTAAGCGTGATTGTAGATAAGTGTACATAATTTAAAAGAAACATGCAGAATGGAGAAAAACATGTTTTGTTTTCTTCTTGAAATTAAAAAGTAACATTTTTATATGAGGAAGGAAACATCTTATTCTTCTGTATAATCAAGAAATGCTGAAATACGAATTAAAAATTTAGGCTCTGCAAACCTCCACTGTAGCCTACGCTATAGTGGCTATCTTTGAAACTGCCTGAGTTTGTCCATTTTAACAAAATGTGTTCCTTTTTGCCAAATTTTCCAAGTCTAGGACAGTTCTCCTGTAGGCTTGTCGCATGACTCATCTAATTGTACAAATTGTCAATACCTGGTTTATGTCATCTTGATTAATGTAGAAGCAAGTGCACTCAGGCAGCAACACTTGTCAAAATATGGCAGAATCATATCAACAATTATTGCTTATGAAGACTGCTGCTGCCCTCTTACATTTGTAATTTATCCCAAATTTTGTAAATGTGCTGGCAAAGCAGTTGCTTAAGCATAGGGAAGGGAATAAATAGGGAAGAGCAGAAGTAATATTCAGCTGTGGATGAGTTTAAATTTTTGCAAGAATGAACTTTGTTGTTGTTGTGATGCATTTGAACTTATTTTCATTTTATAGCATTTGTAATGAACTTGTAATGAAATACACGTAGCTAATGCTAGACTTACCAATTGTGACATTTAGGTAGTGCTGGAAAATGCTTTACAGACCAAAATGCTGAAATAGTATGTGATGAATTGAACATGTATTAGTATGTTGAACAAAATTATAGTTAATTGTATTAGAATAAATTAACTCATGACAAAGGACATGTGAAATGCAAAATAGTCATCAAAATGGTAAATTTTATTTCACCTTTGTACCACAAAAATTATTGAATTCACCCCTGCTTAACTACAGTGATTATGATATTCTTTTTCTGGATATGAAATTGATATTATTTCTATAAAATGGTTATCACAGAATAAGGTTCAAAACAGGTTCTGTGTAGAGACAAGAAAAACAAACTCTTTGAAAAAGTATATATAGAATGAGAAATTTAAAAATTGGTTCAGTACCTGCAACTTCTGCTGTTTAAAATTTTAACGAATTTTATACTCTTTCATGAAAATAAAATGGCTTTCGTTGGTAACAGAATTTCTGTTCAATTGATGTGTTCAAAAGACAAAAGTTTTGTTCTCTTTTGTTTTAATTTTGATTAAAAATAATGTCATACTTGTAACTTTCATGATTAGTTTATGGAGTGCATGTTGATCACTAAAAACTAAGAAGTTTGTGATACAGCTGCTGTCAAACCTCTCCTGATGAACTGATGATGTAGTTTGTTTTTTCTAAGATGTAGGTTGAATGAGTTTAGAGGGCTTCCATCTCTTTAGCAAAACAAATATTTCATTGTACATGTATTGCTTTCTCTTTTCAGAATTTGCTTCATGCTTCTCATTTGTAGCACACCTGGTCTATTGTTAGAATCATGGAAAAGCTGGATTTTAAATGGTTCTAGTCCTGCCACTATTTTTCTGTTGAATTGTTTAAGGTGTGGCTATTTTAGCTTCTGCATTTTTCTTGTTGTTTGATTTATTTATACAAAAGCTTATCTGAAATAATTGGCTGAGTTAGTTAAGTCAGAAGAAGACAGAAAGTAGTGTTCACAGAACTCATGGTTTAAATGAAAAAAAAAAAAATCTAATGCTTTCCTTCCTCTTGCAAGGGAAAAAAATAGGTTGTTTTGCAAATTATTTTATAAAAGGAAATGTAGTACTGAGATATAATAATCTATATTCTAAGGGGAATTGTCTTCAAAATGTTGCTAATAGCGTTGTAGCTATGAATACGAAAGGCTCAACAGTATAATGTAAAAGCCACTGCTGGCAGGTTTTTTTTGTTTGAGTGATCACTTCCTCATAGAATCACAGAATCGTCTAGGTTGGAAAAGATCTTTGAGATCATTGAATCCAACCCCTAACCTAGCACTGCCAACTCCACTGCTAAACCATGATACTAATTGCCACAGCTACACATCTTTTAAATACCTCCACAGATGGTGACCACTTCCCTGGGCAGCCTGTTCCAATGATTGACAACCCTTTATGCAAGATTAGAGGAAATAACAAGCTAATACTATTGAAAATATGCTTTTAAATAATATTTATTTCTAGAGCACAAGCACTGATCATCTTTCCCTCAGTGAGATGATATGTAAAAAGCTAAGGTGTTCATTATGAACAGGTGCAAGCTTGCATAGAAAAATACTACTGAAAACTATCAGTAGCTTGGCTTACTTTATTCTGTATAGCAAAGTTTATTTACCTGAATCTGTTGCTGCGATTAAACTGTAATCCCTCAGAGAGAGAAAAGTGCAGAATGGAGAATAGTGTGAATTATTTTGTCAGGGCATGCTATAAATTAACTGGAGCGAGTTGAAATGAACAAGAAAAGAATGCAAGAGAAAAGAAAGGCAAGGTTATAGCTTAACAGGCAAAAAATATAGAGAATTTCATTTGTGACGAAACTACACTTGCAGGAGTACCTCAAGGAGCACTGACTTTTTGAGCCCTGCCTTTAGTAAATGGATTATCAAAAATACAACGAACACCAATGGAAAAGTATGTATATAAATAAACCAGCAGGACATTTAATCAGAAATTCAGAAATACTAGGTTTAGGATTCTGTTGCATGTGACATTTGAACTTTTTGTGCATATGTGTTACAAGGTAATTTTTTGATACATGATTACATTTTTTTCTTGTTCTACCTACCTGTTTCCAGCCAAAGCCCAACCTTCACTTTTCTCTTGATTTTAGTTGCATTTCATCCTTTCTTTTTTATATGCTGACTGCCAGGCATGCTTTCGGTACTGGTGCCTGGTAGAACAATACTGACAAGTGTCCAGCATAAAAATTGGTTCATTGTTCAATACTGGAATCTTTGGAAAGAATGTGTCATGCAGAGATCAAATATTCACCAGATGATAGGATTCACCTGACCGTATTCCCATTTTGTGGAAATAATGTTAACCTTATGAGCTTTCACTAACTATGGATGAGTTTGATCTTTAGAGACACACATAAGAGGGCCACGCTGGCTGGATTTTCCATAGGAGTGTCAAGATGCCCAATAGCAATGAATTTCTCATAACTTGCCACAAAATTTTGGTTTCCTGCTTCAGTATCTGAAGTCTAAGAACTCTTTAGTGAAATAGATAGTTAATTTTATTAACAAAGGCGAACATTCTTTTATGTTCCTAACAGTTAGAAATGGATCAAGCTTTTTAATTCAACAAGTTAAAATAAAGATCCTTTTGAGAGGTGTAAATTAGGGAAAAAATGAACTGAAATTGCGGGTTTTGTTAGTGTTATAAGAAACTGAAAAGTAATTGTACACTGGAGTTGTTCAACATTGAAAGATGAACTCATCGCAAATGTCTCTTTTAATTAACTTTTTCAAGGAGACGAGTGGCAATCTGGAGACAATTAGTTTTCTGAAGTAATGTGCAGAATCATTCTCTCTATTGTTGGGAAAATATACGTCACTTTTTCCACCTGAAGTTCTGTATATTTAGATGAATGACCTCAAGTAATCTCCATCAGGATAGTCTGTAATGCATGCATATACATATGCACAGATATAATCTTTTCTGTCACTATAAGATTTTGTTGTTCTGCATTTCTGACAATAGCATATTAGTCCTGAGACATTGCCATGCAGGTGAGGGTTTCTTTAAAATTTTAAATTTGAAGTCGGGAATTACAGTTTAAGCATGAATGTTGCAGAATTCTTGTAGTTTGCAGCTAAAAAAAGTATAGGGCATTTCCTGTGACAAGTAGTTACATCTTTCTCCTGTGTTTCCCTCTTCCCTGGGAATCACTGAAAGCGGCAGATTATGTTTTTACGTTTTGTTTTGTTATGGTAACATTTATAATTCATGTGACTGTTTAGATATGCTTTAAAGAAAAAAAGTATGGGTATTAGAATACAGGCATTTTAATTATTTTTTTTAAAATGCTTTGTTCCACATGGGATCAACACAGGAATTGTGAAATTTGCTCTTTGTCTGAAAATGCCCAATTCCCAATTCCCTGCTGCAGGCGGTGAAATTGACATTCTTGTCAGTTTCCTTGCTAATAGTAACTGTGAAATTGACAAGAATGTCGATTTCACGGAGGAGCCACATGGGACTGGCAAGGTCTGTGGGTCAGAGGCAGCCCCTCTGTGGATTGTGCAATTAGAGACCTGGGCCACCTTATCTCAGAATTAACAACCGTGCTGGATGCCCAGACTCTGCGGTCAGGAGGCGGATATAATGGCATTTTTACTTACGTGTGCAGTATGTAAACCTCATCTTTGGTTAGAGCTAGGGCTTCCTGAATCTGCAGGCTTCTAGCTCCTTGGAAACTGCAAGACCCTGTGCTCTGGGGGGCAGATGCTGTCTGGTACCAGGTAGGCTTTCTCAGGCTTGTGTGATAGCAACAAGCAGGTTCTGTCATTGCTGACTCTGAGACAAACCTACTGCGTTGATGGCTCCTGGGTAAGAAACCTGGAGTAAGTCTGGTAGAAGTACATGAAAGCTGGTGGGTTTGGAATGAAATACGTTTAAGCTTAATAACACAATACTTTTGAATGTAGCTTGAATCATAGAATCATAGAATAACCAGGTTGGAAGAGACCCACCAGATCATAGAGTCCAACCATTCCTATCAAACACTAAACCATGCCCCTCAGCACCTCATCCACCCGTCCTTTAAACACCTCCAGGGAAGGGGACTCCACCACCTCCCTGGGCAGCCTGTTCCAGTGCCCAATGACCCTTTCTGTGAAGAATTTTTTCCTAATGTCCAGCCTAAACCTCCCCTGGCGGAGCTTGAGGCCATTCCCTCTTGTCCTGTCCCCTGTCACTTGGGAGAAGAGGCCAGCACCCTCCTCTCTACAACCTCCTTTCAGGTAGTTATAAAGAGTTAGTTAGTTAGTTGGTTAGTTATTAGTTGTTAGTTAGTTGAAGGATTAACATGGGCATCTGAACATCAGTCATCCACTGCTAGTGTGAAAACACCTATGACTGAAATACTTTTGGTGACATTGGAGTAGAAGAGATACTAGTGTGAAACTTGTGAAACTTATGAAACTTTATCGGCTCAGAATTGCTTTTCCTAAAAGAAAGGGTAAGAATCTGGCATATTGTTGGTGATCATCAAACTACATTTCTGTTTCCAATGGTCCAGAACAATTGCTCAATTCTGAAAAGCTAGTGCTTCTTTCACCCCTAGGCATTCCTTAACTAACAGTATAGCAAATACTTCTGTCTGGGGTTTTACATATTTTATCAGGATGAGCTCTCAGCTATTGTCCCTTTGCATGTTCAGTTAACAAAATGACCTGAAATTTAGACAGAGAATAAATAGTGCATGAACCCCCTAGGCATTGCATTGTTATTTAAAGGCAGTCTGCCCAATACAAAATAAATGGACCTTGGCTGTGAAATAGATAATGTTTTCTGGTTGTAATCAGGCTGAATCAAAGGGGAGGCTGCCAGGATCTACAGAACGGTTTAATACAGGGAAGGGTTCTGCCACCAGAATTGTGAATGCAAGGCAAAATCACATTTCTTTACTTATATCATTGCCACAGAATTAAATTTCAGAAAGTGTGTCACTTCAGATTTTAGCGATATAACATCACATTTATGCAGTATTTCAAGTCACCTGTATAGGAACATTAGTTACAGTTGTGTTATAGCAGTATTCAGGAGCTTAAAAGCATGTTCAGTATCTCTTTGAGAAGAGATTGTCAGCTAAGTTCTGCTTTGTTTGCTGGTTAACCTCTGCTGACCCACACATTTTATCAGCATACAGCTGAACCCTTCTATTGTGTCCTGCCCTTCCAAGACTTATCAAGAATTATAAATATGTAAGTATTTTCTTGTATGTTAGTAGCACCAGTTTAGTGACGTAGAAAATTACGGGTCTGTTTGTCAGCTGTTATGTAATGTCCCAGTGTCCTTAACTCCCACTGAATATCTTTCTACAAATAACTTTACTGAAAGTAATACAGTGCTTATCTATTAACCAGTACCATGTGTAGTAAAAATAGAAAATGTTATTTTCTAAAGTAAATACTTATTCAATTTTTTTGAAAAACATGAATTGATTAGAAAATTTATTTCAAGTGGTATGATCCAGTTAAAAAAAAACGGTATCTAACCTTTTCTGTGAGTTCACCTGTGTAGTTTGATTAATTTTTAGTTAGCTGGTTATTAGGTTCAGTTTTCAGGAAGCAGAGATCAGAGAAGTTTCTGTATGAATATTTCACAGGCTCTAATAAGAAATGGTTGGCTAGGATGTGAACTATTGCTTCTGAGGTTAATATTGGGCTCAAACACAGAACACTTAATCGTTGCTTTCTCTTTTCTCTCAGTATTTAGTAAACCAATCATTTAGCTGGGGGGGGTTACCCTTCTTTTAAAGGTGGGTGTGCATAGGAATTTCAAGTTTATTTTTCTCCCTAGAAAGGTATAAAACAGAGACTGTCAGTAGAACAGCTGTCTTTTCCTTTTTTTTTTGCATGTAATTATGATCCTACGAAGGTGTTGGCAAAATATTCGCTATGGAGTGCCAGTAGGTATGACTTACTTGGACTTTCATAAAAAAACCTTTGTCACAGTCTTTCACAAATAGATACTATGGAAAGAAAGTTCCCAGAATGTGAGAAATAAAGTGCTGTGATGGGTTAGAGGCTGCCCATGTGGCAAAGTAATAATAATGGGAAAATATATGATACTTTAAAATATTATTTTAGCAATGCAGTAGTAGTGGAATATCTGTTATTTATAATATTACATTGGAATATATTATAGCTCTCCACTGGGATGTAGCTGATAAGTAAAATGATATTTAAAACATTGCGCAAAAATATCCAAGTTGGTCAAGACCAGAAACAAGTGAAGAATTTTCTGAAAACATGACAGTAGGTGAATTTTGTGGGTGAGATATGTCACGCAGTGTATGAGAAAGAATAGTTTGAACTCAGCTACAGACTCCTAAATTAACATGAACAGTTGTGTAAAGTTGGTTGCAAGCCAGTAGCTGCTGTGGACATAAAAGGAGCCAGGTAGGTTTGGCCCATGGTATTAGGTCAAAAGATAACATTGTCTGCACTGCATATCCTGCTTGACTTCTTTCAAGTCTCTTTCAGTTGTCCCTGTTTGTATCCAGTGAGCTGCCTTGGTTAGGTATAAAGACTGCCCGTTCTAGTCACCCTGATCTCAGAGTGGGTGTAGAAGAAGTCAAGGAGATTGGAAAATGTGAGAAGGAGGTGATTGGAAGCAGGCAGAAGTTGAAGACTATTATATATAACAGTTTAGAGAATGAATGAGAAAGGGTATGCAAGATCATTAGTGAGTATAAATTGGTTCAGGTTCAGTGTCTGACAGACTTGCAGCAGGAGGTTGTTGGCTGAAGTTATTGCCACCCTCAGCCATCTGTCTTGCCCTGCACCTTTAATATGATACGGAAGCCAGCAGAGACATCTGATCTGCTTGTAAATCAGTCTGTGAATCACTGTTGTTTTCAACCCAGTGCATTAAGGAAGCCTGATTTTGCCTAAGAGAGTCTGAATGATGTCTGATGTCTGAAAGAGAAGGAGAAGATGGTTTCGGTAATAGTCATGTCAGGCAGGGTGAGTCTGCCAGAGGTGTCATACATTTGATATTTCAAGGATGGAAGCTTATAGAACTGTTACTACTGAAATCCAGTATAAGGGGAAATGCTTCCTTTATCCAGTGTGTGGAAATGTTCAGAGTAACATAGTTGCAAATCTGTAAGCTTAGTGTGATGTAAACTAGTAGTGATATCCCATGTATACCATTTTCTCCACCTCTAAGTTTTCAGCCCATAGTTTCCTGTGAGGCTGTTTTCTATGGACTTATGATTTTGTAAGGTGTGTCTGTCTGTCTTTGAGTTCTATTCTTAGTAATTTTTAAACCTACTGACAAATTTCAACAGAATTTGCAAGGTCTCCAATATATGAAATTTCTTCCAGTTTCCTGAAAATTGGTGTCTAGATAGAAGACAATCTCATTAGTACCACCCCTAAAGCTTCAGTACAAACTAGAGACGTAGGATTGCAAATTGATCAGTTTTATGGCTCTGAATCAAACAGAACATCTGCTGACTTGCTTACATACAAGCTGTTCAAGTTAATGAAAGACAGGACAAGTAAGAAGGACAGAATTACTAGGGAGAGGATACTATAATAAATATGGAGGGAAACAGCTGAAATTAGCATGAAGGAATTATTGGAATGTAACAAAGCCATAAGAATTCAAGAGTCATAATGTTTGCTGCTTACAAAATAACTACCTCTACTTTTTTTGTTTGTCTTTCTTTCCCTGACCAAGCAGAATTTTAATTCTACTGTTTGTTGCAAGATGTGTGCTCTTGCTGTTGAACATGACATTGTTACCTCTTCTTACTTGAAAACAATTGATTCAACATAAATTAAAAGCCCGTTGCTTGGCCAGCCATTCTTTTTAATAGTGTTTTGCATGTGAAGAGATTCTGAGTATTGTTTTTCTAAATTAAATTGAAGTCAAATAATTTTTTTTGTAATAGTTGTAATTGCTAAAAGCAAAAAGGAGGATGGGAGAAGAATAAATATGGAGAAGACAGAATAAAGTGAAGTAAAAGATCATTTATAGCCATGCAGAGGGGAGACAAATGCTTTTTCTGAAAGGTAACTCTTCTGATACTCACAGAACTCAAAATTAGATATGGAAAGACTTGATGAAAATGAGAAGAAGGAAAACAAAAAATAAGCAAATGCATCTCCAAACAGCTCTTCAGCCCACCTACAGTTTTAAGTATCCCATTTGTCTACTTTCTTCGCTGTCAAATTACATGACAGAACTTTCATCAGGTAAAATTATGAATACAGAAGTAAATTCTATGACTGCCCTGCAAACAAACGTTAGCTTCGAACAGTCCAAATCAGATACCACAAGCAGTGCCAGCTTTTGTAGTGTTTATATAGCAATTCTGAGCAGACTGAGAAGCTTGTTAGTCATTGCTGTGATTCACAGGGTTACTGTGACACACAGTACCTTGAGTTTGTAAGTTCACTGCAAGCTTAAACACATCACTGTAGTAACTGCAGTGCACCTGCTGATATCAAAAGTAGTGCCACCAGCTTCTCTTCTTGCATTTTCTTTAATGACCTAGCATTCATGAAAACAGTTCTTTGTATGACAATGTGCTGGCATTAAGTATTGCAATACTAGGACATTACTTTATTAGGACATTTTCACCATTAATGTAGCAAAAATGAGAGAGAGGCAAAGTGTAGCAAAGGCTGTACTGCAAGAGAAGTGCTTGAGTGGGAGTTTACGGAGACTGAAAAGAATTCAGGATATGAGAATTTCAAAATCGGGAGAATTAATAAGAGAAATTGGGGTAATAATCAATTTATACCATCATACAATAAGAATGCTGGAAAATAAGCAGAAAAGAACCTAAAGGAGTATTTCGGCTGAAGGATGTCTTTCTTGTCCATTGCCACAAACTGCTACTAGATCCTTAGCATAATTAGTGAGAACTGGAAGGGTGAGGGCGACGCAAGTATAGTAAGAATACATCCAAATACCGAATCTTAAAAAAAAAAATGTGCACCTATGGACAAAGAGACAAGAAAGAGGAATGATACTAGATTTAAATATATTACCTTTGAATCATCTGAAGCCCACAGATTAATAGTAAGTATGAGTCGATACTGGAAGCTGTTGTGTGTAGTTCTGTATTGTATTGTTTCCTTATTGCATTTACAGTTGTGTGTGGAGTGGTTCTGTAGTCAGAAGGAGTGTTAAGCTTAGTATGTATTTTTGGAGTAAATTTGTCTTTTAACTGCTAGCTTTGGAACTGTGAAAGTTTTGGCAATTTCTGCATGTTGTGTCTGTATTTACCTATTACTGCAATGATCTCGAGGTAGCACATATAATATTTTTTGCATAAACTAAATCTGAAACGGGAGGTCTTAAACTAACTCCAAAAGCTCATCTCTAATATCATTCAGAATATTTCCTCAACTTGGAAATTTGAGGAAATATTTCACTATCATGTTCCAAGCAAAATGAAAATTATATTTCAAGGTGATGTACTGTTCTTATTTTTTTATGAAGTTCCTGCCTGGTGGTATCATCTTTTTTAACTTTAATAACCATCCCTGACTCTGGTTTGTTTTAACTGATTTTATATCACCAGACACTGAATTGAAACAATACTAACCTCTGTTTTAAAACCAGCTTTTCTGATTGCCTGTTTAAAACAGCTTGTGTTAGAGCAAAAAACCTCAAAGGAGATACTTAACAGTGAGTCTGAGCTGGGCCAAAGATCAGTCCGGCAAAAAAAGACATAAACTTCAGACAGAGGAGCTCCCTGGCCCAGGTTATTGTGGGCCACACAAGTACTACTGGCAACGTAAGGATGGGAAATGCTAGTTGGCTGAAGTGGGAGACAGAGATCTGACTCTTTCAGTGGCAGAGCAGACTTAGTTTAGCTTAAACCAAGTGTAAAACTGCTCCTTAGATCATCTCTATCTTGGAACAATAAGGCGCACAGGAAGCACACTTAAAAAAGTTAGATCCTCGCTTTACTGCAGTGAAATGCAAGTCTGGCCACTGTTGCATAGAAAGCCAATGTTTTGCTGGGAGGGATCATGGGAAGAGAGATGGTGAGTCACCTTTGGAAGTATATATCAAAATGAGGATGGAAATGGTTTGCAAAATATTGAGATATTGAGCAGCTGAAAGAGAAATGAAAATTTAATAGAATATGTATGTATGTATGTGATGTTAAATACATGAAGTTTATATATATTCCTGGACTGAACCGTTGAGGTTACAATATGCCTTTGTGACATAAGGAAGGGTTTTGAACACAAAAAAGTTACATTTATTGGCTTACTGTTTTCTGGGTAACATTGGTGTAGCCCAAGTTTCTTCTCTGCAAAGAAATGATATCTCTTTGAAGTATGCAATAATGAAGGAATAAAATAGAAATGAAAAGAAATAGTAATTCCATTGTTTTCAGTTCTCTACAGAGAAAGTTTGCAGTCCTGGGAATAATTAAATAACAATAAATATGCAAATAATAGGATTTTTCAGTTTTGATTTTTAACCAGATGCAAAGAGAGACAAATCCAATTGTGGCTTCAAAAAGGTTTCTCCCCTTGCTTTATTAAAACCATAAGTTATAAAGAGATTGTTTTCTTTTCAATATGATGAGAATAAGAACATGAAAAGATGTTGTAAATGAAACAATAGGAATAAAAAATTGTTCTTAAAGGCATAGTTTGTAATAAAAAGTGATAGTCATGTGTTTGTCCTTTCCAGCAGAGGTAAAGAACACAATTTCTTTTTCCTCCAAAACATTCCTCTATTATTTCAAAAATTTTAAATGTTACTGACTTCTATTTTTTTCTTGTTTTGAAGCTATCAACACTGACGTTGAAGTACCAAACTAATGTTGCATATAGTCCTTTCTTAGTCTTCCTTCAAGTCTCGTTCTGATGTGAAATTTCAGCTTCAAGATTGTTTAGCAAATTATTGTCCAGTAAGCTGGAAAAAATAACATTTGTATTATAAAAAATTTGCATTTGTTATTGTTAATAAATAATTACTTAAGGTTTCTGTGAAATGCAAATGAAGGATAACTAATTTTGCTGTCATACTTAACCTTTCGCTTATCTAAACTCAACTGAAAACATAAAGCTTCAGGATTGAGAAGATAAGCGATAATTGCCATGAGCAGGTTTTACACTTTTTATGTAGAAACATTCCTGTTTTGCTTCCAGATTTCTGAGCACCTGATGGCAATCCAGCTGGTTTAATCTGCAAGACACTATGGATATGAGTACATGTCCTGCATATGCCTTACAGAGAAATTGCCATTCATTGTAGTAGTTCCCTGTTACAGTATAAAAAAACCCTGTAATTAAACACACATTTCCTTCTTCAAACACTGAACACTGGAGCAGAGTCCTCATTTCTCTCATGCACCTAGAGAATACAGTAATTCCTAATTAATAATTACTTGTGGATTTTTTTCCTCTTGCTCACCTGACACATCTCTAAAAGATTACTCCAGCCCATCAAAGTCAAATGCTTTTTCTTGATACATGGATACATGGATACTCTTTATTTTATTTAGGTTACTCAGAAGCTGGCTGAATAGTTGTCGTTTTTACATATACAAATGAACTTCATGTATCATTTCTATTTCTGACTCTCAGTTAGTGTATTTAACCACAGGCATATGTGAATTAACAACTGTGGAAAGGCGGTTCCTCAGAATGTCACAGTTTTAATTATTCAATCACTATCACCTAGCAGCAGAAGTATTCTAAGTAATGTTTGGGATAGAGGAGACTTGGCAAGGTGTTTGACAATAATTTGCAGACCTATTTCTCCATTTGGCTCTATGGGGAAATCTACCCTTGCAGGGAATATTATTAAATGTTTTTCAAGCTTACTTGGATGCTCATAGAGGGAGAGAAAAATATTTTTGACATATTTTAGTATTTCTTAGAGGAAATCATTTTCCAGCCATTTTTCAGGATATGGATAGCAACTGGGTTATGTCAGTCACAAATAATCAAGCTGAATTTATTGTTGCTTTTTTAATGAATGCACACATAATGATCTAATTAAAATAATATTCGTTTTGTGAACTTTGCTTTAAACATATGTCTAGTTACCAGAGGCAAAACATTAAGGTCTAGCTGCTACATAGTAGGGTTTTTTTTCATCTTTGAATATTCATTTTCCATTGATGTGTTCATGAGCATTGGTGAAAAGGCTTAAAAAATATTTTGTTAAGGAATTAGAACTCCTCTCTTGAAACTTCCTAATTCTGTAAATATCATAATTATACCACTAGTGCCTTGTTTAGATTCTGTTGGTTTGATTCATTATTGGACATAATTTCTAACTTGTAAACAAGCAATAATTTGGCAATCTTTCACATTATATTGAATCTTCACATAAATAAATGTTTCATAAGACGGTGATACCTGGAACAGAACGTTAAACAGGTGGGAGACTTACACTGGTGTGATGGGCAGTTATGTTAGCTACTGTTGGTGTTTATTCAGGGTGCTCATTGAAGGAGTTATGAAAAGGTCTGCAAAATAAGTTGTTCAGGTGATATGGAATAGTAAGAGTTTCTAACAGCTGGGAGTGCTTCTTGTTCATGTCTGTTTTGGAGTCCTCTTCTGAAAGGGAACACTGAGTGTACGTAGAGAATTGAAAATGTTTGGAAACTAAAAAATGTATTTCTGTTGGTCTGCTGAAGCATTATCAGGTGTTACAAACTGTTTCTTGTATTTTGGGAAACCGAAGAGGTATTGCATTTGGAGGAATGTAGTTGAATTAATGACAACATTTGATGGATGAGCAAATGTATTTCTACATTACTTTCAGAATGTTTGCACCCATAATAATGAAACTGATAAATTACTAACTTTTGAAAATTTCTTTGGGCACATTGATGACCTCTGTCATTTGTGATAACTTTTAAAGTATCTGCAACTTTTTGGTTGCTTTTCTGTCAACTATTGGTAGAACAAGATTCATCTGTTAAGTCTTCATTCACTTTAAAAACTCTGTACAGCCATATCGTAAGATCAGAATTCATTTAATTTATGTACATTATCATACTTCAGGAACTCTAAAACAGATCAAGAAAAGCTGATGAGAATATAAGCTATTGTGTTGATAGCAAGAGGTCTTAACCTGCTTTTTACGTCCAAGCTTTTTAAAACTTCAGTCATATTAGATTATATCAGCTTAGAATTACTTAGTTAAATAAGAAAAAAACCCCAGAAATGCAGTGATTACTTGGCAAATGTATTTTTTTAAAAAATTATATCTTTAATGTGGTAACTTGCTATTAAAAATAATGTTTTGGTAATATATCCTGTGTGCTTTTCTGAATACTTATTTGAATATTATGACATAATACCGGTTTTGAAAAACTTTGATTCTTCTGTCTTGAGAGAAGCAAAATTACATTACGTTTTAAGGTCCTTAAATGCAGCAGTGTTGAGCTGTAGATGATGTATCTTTCTATCAATGTAAAAATGATATCTTGCTTATGTTTATGTTTTACTTTGATAAACATCTGTATTTTTCATCTGGTGCTTTAGTCTTGTAGCAATACACTTATGTTCTCAATTGTTGGTGTTGCTTAAATACGTAATGTTTTTACCCCTTACGGTAGAGCTCTGGGAGATAGGCTGAACCTAATTGAACATGATTGATGGATTTCTTTCATTAAAGAACGTGGCCCTACTTCCTTCACTCTTCCTCCACACAGGGCTGTATGCTTCTGTTGTTTCCTTTAAACTGATTTTAATGCTTGTATGACCTCTCTGTGTGCTAATGCAGCTCACTAAGCCAGATGTAAGAGATTCCAACAATAACATAATATTTGCCCCTGAATGCACTCACTCCAGAGTCAGATAAGAATCAAGCACCAATATCACTGGTAATGGTAGGAAGGGAAAAGAACACAGGCATAGGTGGGACTTTGTCACTGGGACCAAGCTATTGGATTACAGAACTGCACCCTCAGTGACTGCTGGTTAGCACCTTGGAGTTTGACCTCGTTTATGCAGTGCAAGATCTAATAGTATTTCAGGGCGTTGCTAGTGCACCTGGGGACTAAAAACCATGAATCACTTGCCTTTTGTGTTAGCCTAATTTTCTTCTTAGAGGAGTGCTATGTGTTTTCTTTCTGATTAAAATTGATGTCCTGTGTTGTGTGTTGTTGAAGATGCTTTCAGTTTAGATTTATTTCTTCTGGTTTTTTTTGTTTCTCCTGTTGATATGGTTTATACTACAAATTTGACCTGATTTCATTTATAGGTTATCTATCAGTCAAACTGCCTGCACACTAGGAATTTAGTACATATAGTTCTAATAGTACTGAATTAGTCATTTACCTGCTGTGCTATGGTATACTCTTTTCTGCTTCCTCATTTCCAGCATATGAAAATAGTGCTTCCTAAGGTTTTCTGTTACCTTCATAATTGTATTTTTACAACTCTTTAAGGAGCATTTGCAGTCTAATGTTGAATTGGTATTTGATCCTAGGATCTCTGCCTCCCTTTCAATTGATAGAATTTTTTTGAATGCTTAGCCTGCCAGTTTTGTGCAATGCAGAGGATGGCATACAGTGGCCACCAGAGGATGTCGTTCACATTCTGTTCCACTGCTGTCTCAATATCTTGGGGAGTTTCACAACTCTCATTTTAAGGAGCTTGAAGCACAAAAGAAAGAAACTTGCAATATGTTACATAAGTTTTTTGTAGAATTGTAGAATACTAAGCTGGAAAAGACCTCAAGAATCATCTGGTCCACCTTTTTTGGCAAAAGCATGGTGTAGACAAGATGGCCCAGCACCCTTGTCCAGCTGAATCTTAAAGGCTTTCCACACATTCCCTCCCACCTGAGCTCGAGCTGAAGTTTGCTCTTCTGAAATCTAAAATTTTTGTCTTGGTACTAACTTTCAGCATGCTCAGCAGGATCCTGAACCCCACAATATTGTGATCACTGCAGCCAAGGCTATCCGTAACAGAGATATTACAAAGCAGATTTTCTAGGTTTGAGTAGCAATTCCAGAAGTGCCTCGTTCCTGGTTGACATGGCTAGCATTTATATGAGGAAGCGCTCCTCTGTGCATTCCAAGAACTTGATAGATGGCATGTGAGCTGCTGTATTGTTCTTTTAACATACGTTTCGGTAGTTGAAATCACTCGTAAGAACCAGATTCTGTTGACTTGAAGCTTGCTTAAGTGACCCAAATATTGCTCTGTATTGCCTTATTGGTTTTGAGGTTGGTAGCAGATGCCTACTATAAGTTCTCCCTTGGAGATGATCCCTGTGATCTTGACCCAGAGGCATTCCGCTGCACTTCCACAATTGCTGTAGTTGATATCTACACGTTCAAAGTTCTCTTTAACATAAAGTGTGACTCCTCCTCCTCTTCTTCCCTGCCTGTTTTTATGAAACAGCCTATAGCCATCCATTGTGATCTGCCAGTCATGTGAGTTGTCACACCATATTTCACTTATTCCTATGATAGCATAACTTTCTGATTGGGTGTATAGCTCCATTTCCTCCTGTTTGTTCCCCTGGCTGTGTGTGTTGGTAGATGTACACTTGAGATGGCTGATCTTCTGGTTCTCACCTTGGGAGGCAGCTAAGGAACATCTGTTGCTGCTCTGGTTGGCCTGGCATGTTCCCCAGTTACATGCGGTAGTGTGAGCATTGCCACCTTGGACCCTGTCCCCCGAGTCCTTCAGTTTGTGGAGTCAATGGCAAATTCAATGGAGTCAGGATTAACTTTAGTATGTCTTGAAAAGCAGAATTGCCAGATAACATTCTCCGATTTGTCTACCAGGTGGTTTTATAGTTCTGAAATGAGAACTTCTGAAGTAATATGTAGTTCTAATTCATATCCAGAAGATAAAGTAGTGCTGAATAAAACCAAATCTTTCTGCATGATGTGTAAGATGATCAGCATGAACTAACATTACATAAGCTAGCATGGTGTGATGCCTGATTGATTATTTAGGCAATAATGTCATCCTGCAATATTCAGTGGAAGAATAGCAACCACATTATAATATATGTACCACTACATTAATTTCCATTTCAACCAGCTCTCTATCATGTATTGCAGTATGCTTGTTCAGGCATTGTGGGAAAACCATAAACCTTCTAATTTTCTCTAATCTAAACCAAAAACATGAGGAAACATAACCCAATAGTGCGCTGAACTGGTAGGTTACACAAAATAATCAAACAGAACAAGCAGCAACTAAACAATACCAAAAGTTTCTTTTAAAAGCATTTACTTCTCTTCAGTAAAAAACTACTGTAAAACTGCATGGTTTATTTGGAACTTTATTACCTGGCCAATCTATTGGATGGGTGGGATGGCTTTGACATACCTGCTAGTTTATTTGCTTTACTCAGCTGGAGACATAGAATTATATTTAAAAATTTTATTTTACTTTCTCTCAAAAGATGTCAGAGGTATGAATTTAATCAATGAGTGAAGAAGAGCATGTACTGTCAGCTGTGATGCCATTGGTATGCTGATGGTGTCCAGCTCAGTGTCTGCTTCTCAAGAGTGCAGACAGTGCAGTCGTCCAGAAATCCCAGTGTCTGGCCATAATAAGGGATAGTGATACAAAACAGATGATCTTGTCTCAGGACAAAGCAGAGTTGATGCAAGCTGACAGAGGAATGGAACTGGAAGAAACAGTTGTTGGGTGACATCTTATGCTCATTTTTATCTTTGATTCACAGTTAGCAGAGGTAACAAGAAGGGCAGTTGTCCCTTTGCAGTTAGGCAGAAGTTTGAAGAGCAAAAGAAAGATCTGTAATGTATTTCTTGTAGCTTACCTAAGAGTTTTGTAGTTATCATGAAATTACTGATACATTACTGTCTCAGTCAGGACTTTAATGTGCCTAGAGCTAATTATGAACTGTCACATACAACATACTAACTATCCTTTGCTAAATGTGCCTGGGTACACGGAGGATTTTGAGAGTTCTTTGCCTACTCTCTGCCTGCCCAAACTGTCTGGTCCAAGATCACTCATATAGGAGTCCCTAAATTAACTGGAACTTTGGTAACACAACATCTTGATCTTCAGCCAGGTGCTGGATTGGAAAGCACTTTTTTAAACTGGGGAATGTCCTAGTTTCTCGGTAGAAAATTTAAGCTGTATAAACATTTTGCTCCTTACATAGTGTGTTTCTCTCTTCGTAAAGAAGATTCTTTGATGTACAAATAAGATGTTTGATGACATTTTAAATTTGATAGTTTTAGTTTAAAAAAAAAGTATTTGGGGAAAAAGAGAGATTTCCACTTTAGGAATCCTTGATCTCGATAGGTTCGTGAAAGAGAGCATACAGATGCTTTAGTAACTGGTGCTCCAGAAATGCTTGTACTAATAGTTTTTCAAAAGAAAGATCTGGGAAGATTCAGTGTTATTGGAAATCTGGAAATGTTTGGCATAAGATTATTTGTAATTTTTATGCTTAGCCTCACTTTCATTTCAATAAAAAGTGTATTAATTTCCACTGGCCTCTTGACAAGCCAGTTAAGCTTAATCCTGGCAAGGGGCTGGTAGAGTAAATTAGATGGATACAAATATGAACATGGTCCACAGTGCAAAAAGTTGATTCATACAAACCTAAACAGTCAGTATCTTCTCCAACTGGCTGGAAATTCATTGCATTTGCTTTTTCTTTAGCGAGATGTACTGCTGAATCAATGAATTATTATTCACGTTAGCTTATTTTTTAAAAACTTCATAAAAACAGCATGCAAATTATCAATTTCATTCAAAATAGATTTAATAAAGAAAAATGTAAGCGACAATGTAATATGGAATTCAATATTTTGGGTATGTATTGTAAGGAACATCTGTACTACATTAACCAAATACACTTGAGAAATATCGCTGGCTCCTTTTTGTTAGAAAATAAAAAAACAAACTGACATTAAAACCAAATTGAAACCTTTAAAATATACATTCCTTTCTAATGCTTTGATAATTTTGATATGATTGAAAAAAAAGCTTACTGATTTAAACATGGCTTGTTCTATTACTATGACAAAGCATTTCCTGGTGGTGTTCTTTAAGAATGCAGAGTTGGACTGTGGTCTAAATTGCATATTCAGATAAATATAGTGGTTGCATAAATAAATAACATCAGAGTTGGAGCTGATTAGAAATATTGATCAAAATTTGTTTTTAATTTTATAAGTTGTTTTACTTACAGGTAAAGTGCAAAAAAGTATGTCGAGGAAAAGCAGTAAAAGACATTCCTTTAGATGCCTTCTGAAGTTCAGAATTTCTGGCTGGTTTGTGTTTTTGTTCATTATGACCTTTTTTCAGTTCTATTTTATTATCATAGTGCAAGTACTTTTGTACAGTTATGGTAGTTGTAGTTAGGAATTACAGAATGTGATGTAAAAAGTGACATATTCTGAATTTAATTTTATTGGAAATGTAAAAGTAATTAATGTGCTTCAATCAATAGTAGATTCCCATTACTGTAAAAACGAAGTGTTTGAAATAATTCTTTAGCACCGAATGAAACCACCCAGTTGATTGTTTACACCAATGTATTTGAAATCACTATTTGTGTGGATCAACAGTGGTCATATAGTCAGTTACTGTTGCCAAACTAGAGGATGAGCAGTGGTTATTTGGTGATGTTAGACCGTTTGTCCTAGGATTACTGGTAAGGAATGATAAGTGGTCGTGATACCAGTTCTTTTTTATTATGGCTATGGACTTTCTCATTTAAATAAAATGTGACTATAAAGTCACATTCAGTTAGTGGTTTGGGTAGTTGGGATACCCAGATATGTTTTATAAACATCATCTGCCTGATTTGGAGCTGGAGTCTGAAGCCCCCATGTTACATCTTAGAGACACTTCCATACCTTATATCAGTGCTCCGTCAGTCTTGCCTGCAACTAATTTGTTTTCTGTCATAAATAAATATCTCACCTAGTGGAAAAAGGGCGAATAAGCAGGAGCCCTGTTGGGCCAGCGCTTAGTGTAGTTGTCTAAGATACTGAATTGTGCTATAATGTAACTAGAACATCTTAATCAGAAAAGGCTACCTCCTGTGTTAATTCCAGTCCCAGCTTAAAATAGGAAAATGGAGAAAGTGAAAACGCATTCCTCTCACTCTTGTTAATTAAAAGTGAGAACTCTAATCAATGATTCATAGTCTCTTTCACTATCTGCAGACATTGCTGCTTTCTGTAGTCCCATATTGGTTTTGTGGTTTTGACTGTGGGGTGGGATTCTGCTAGATAGGCTCTGACAAATGATGCAGATAGAGGTGGGCAAACCCAAGGAATTAGCAGCATCATGTTTCAATTGGTTTTGCATGTGTCCATCAGTGAAAGCACAGACATTTGGGCAATTTATTGGCAACTTGAGATGCTTAGGAAATAAGACGTCTTCAGAACATTGGGTTCAGAAATCTAAAATGACTCTAAGGAGTGAAAGTCTGTTGATGTATTCATTAGAATGATGTTGAGTGCAACCATCGATCAGAACCCTGCTCAGTCTGCCACTAGACAATGTCCCTAAGTATGAAATCTGCCTGTCTTTTAAACACCTCCAGGGATGGTGACTCAACAATCTCCCTGGGCAGCCTATTTCAATGCCTGACAACTCTTTCAGTAAAGACATTCCTCCTAATATCCAACCTAAATCAACCCTGGTTCATCTTCAGGCCATTTCCCCTTATCCTGTCACTAGCTACCAGGGAGAAGAGATCAACCTCCACCTCCCTACCACCTCGTTTTCAGTAGTTGTAGAGAGTGATAAGTTCTCCCCTCATTCTCCTTTTCTCCAGACCGAATGACCCCAGCTCCCTGAGCTGCTCCTCATAAAGCTTGTGCTCTAAAACCTTCACCGGCTTTGTTGCCCTTCTCTGGACACACTCCGGCATCTCCATGTCCGTCTCAGAGTGAGGGGCCCAAAACTGGACAAAGTATTTGAGGTCTGGCCTCACCAGCATCAAGTACAGGGGAAGGATCACTTCCCTAGTCCTGGTGGCCGCACTATCCTGATGCAGGCCAGGATGCCTTTGGCCTTCTTGGCGCCATGGGCACACTGCTGGCTTGTATTCAGCCAACTATAAATCAACCCCATTCTCCCACATGCAGCTCTCCAGCGTAGCATTGCATGGGGTTATTGTGACCCAAGTGCAGGACCTGACAATTGTTATTGTTGAACTCCATGCAATTGGCCTCAACCCATTGATCTAATCTGTCCAGGTCCCTCTGTAGAGCCTGTCTGCCCTCAGACTGATCAACACTCTCACCCAGCTTAGTATCATCTGCAAGCTTACTGAGTGTGCACTTGTCCATGTCATTGATAAAGATATTATCAATATGCAGGATATGTGCCAGAATAACAACATTGTCTACTCCATGACATCAAAGTCATAGATGTATAAGAAGAAACAAAGTGAGATATCCTGTAGCTAGTGTATTGCAGAAGATAACTCCAGTTTTGTTTCTGTTGAAGTAAATTATTAAGCATCATTTTCAGGAGTGGAGCATCAAGTGTTCTAACTTAATGATTCTTCTTTCTCTGGAAGCTTAATTCCTGCTTGTCTCAACAGTTCCTTTGGAAATAAGGTGGTTTTTTTAACACACTCTCTTGATTAACCAACCCTCTCATGAAAACAGAGAGGGTTGGTTAATGTAATGAGAAACTTATATATAAATATGACATATAAAGCAGCATAAATTCCTGGAACACAACCAGAACTGCTATCGGCAGTAGGATTTTGTTGGTTTGTTTTTTTGTGTTGATTTTTTGAATATTTTTTTTTAGGTTATTTTGTCGAGATTTTTTCTTTTAATGAGAGTAGTAGAGTATATTAAGAGTCTGTACATCAGTCAACAATACTTGACAAATCAGTGTTATGTACATGGAATACATCAATGTCTATTATGATGTGAGAATGTTGCCTTGAAAAATTAATTGCTTCATTGGAAGAGGCATTATTTTACTGGTGCATCAGAATTCATTATCTCAATTTTTTGTTTTCACATGAAAACTTTTAGTGCTTTTCTTAGCATTAGACTGAACAGACAATCTCTGAGCTGTCACAACTTCTCTAGAGATGAACCAGGACTTTTTCCAACTTTGCACCTTATACTTCTTGAATTACTTCTGGGAAATTATTGTGTGCTTTACGGTGGAGGAAGGAGACAAAAATGACTGAATCATATCAAACAATATAGCACATAACTTGATTGCATGAGTTTTCTATGCAACTGAACTTTCACTGCATTTAATAGGGGTTTTGCATAAGAAGAGCTCTGTCCTTAAAGTCTTGTAGGAGATGTTTATAAGATGATTCCACACCCTCTCATCCCAAGATGTTAAGAAATCTTGTGCAGTTCCTAGAATACTTGGCATTAGTGCCCCTTTCCCTCTTCCTGGCCTTTCCTCCACAAAAAGAAAGGAAATAAATACAACAGTGTCCTATTTACAGATAATATCTTATTTAAAAGCGTTATATTGTTTCTGGACTGTGTTCCTGTTTGGCTGAAATAGATCCCATTTTTCCCTTTCCCCTCTTTGGTGAAATTTGTCTGTAGAAGTATCACAAAAAATTATCTTAATGCAGCATTATTATTAATACAGAAAACATGTGGTTCAGTGCTATGCTATATTACACTTGTGATCTTTATCCCGGTTTAAGTATTTCCATGTATTGTTGTTATGGCAATACTTGAAGACTGCAGCTGTGAGAATTTATTTTGGAGAATTGCTGATTTGAAAAAAAAAAAGTAAAGGTTTTGTTTAGCTTGTAGGTGGTTTTTTTTCCTACAAAGAACGTACTTAATGGAAATTGCTGTAGGACTAAGGTAGGGTCTCCATGTACCCTGTTCATATAAAGAATTGCAGAGAATTAACATTAAATCAAAGAAATGCAGTGCACAGTCATACATTAAAATAACAAACTTTGATTTAGAACAAGTGAGATTGTTTAATTTACGTGAACTTCCAGTCTGAGATGTACAATAATTTTCTAAGGATTTCAGAAGTTTCACGGTATTCTAGTCTTCCATCATATAAACAGTGATCAACTTACATTTTCCTTCTCTCTTTTCTCAGTGAATGACTTCATTGGTGCTCAATAAAATCACTGAACTGCTCAGCTGTATCATCACTAGTTGGTCTAGCAAAGAGTAAAAAGAAAGAGGAAAGATTCAGTGTTCCAAACCCTGTAACTGTATTGACTTCTCAAAGAAATCCTTTCTTGCTGAGACTAGTTCTTTCCGTTGTTACATAGAAACAGCTGAACCTTTGGAAAGTTTTTTTTTTATATTCTTAAAATGCATTATTGCACTACTTGTTTGTATTTATTTTAATAACAAATAGTCTTCTGCAAAAGGTGCATCAATTGTTGAATGATACATAGACACAGAGTTTAGTACTAAAATTACTGCATGATTTATTTTTTTTTAATGAAGGGTCTTCAATAATGAATGTGGTCATTCAGGAAGATTGCCAGATGGCATGTAAATTTGCTCAGAACTAAAAATTCCCCTTCAAATTTATGGGTATAGGGAACCAAGCAGCTTCTCACAGCCCGGTGGCTTTAGTGAGAAGAAAGTGCAGTGTATGCACTGTAAATTTTAGGCATCCAGAAGAAACTAAAATCATTCAATGATGCGGCAGAAGTGCAGCAATCAAAGTTAAATCAAAAGCTACAGTTATTTTTTGGATTTGGTCGATGGGGTTATACTTCTCTTGTCAAGTTGGAATTTTAACAGCTTGTTCTGGGTTGCCATGGATGAATTAATCAATAAAAATTATTTGAAAAAGTTAAGAATTGCGTATGGTGTAGGGTGGTGTGGGGTTTTATTCGAATCTGCATTTTGGCATGCACATTACTGCTATTGGTCTAACAGCATGTGACAGTAATGTCAATACTGCATAACATTCTGTTTACTTGTCTGTTAGCTACAACTATGAACACCTCTGAAATCTATGTTTCTTGCACAAAATTTCACTTTATTTTCTCTTGAGAGAAAAATGTTGGTAGTTGACTAAAAATGAAAACATGTTTTTGATACACAGATTCAAATATAAAAGGTATGATAGAGGGCAGCCAATGTCATTGCTCTATTGAAACAGTCTTAGTTGTCAGAGAGCCAAAAGTTAATCAAGCAGAGAACAGTTGAAAACCTCATTTAAAGAAATCACATCTCTCTAGGGGAAAAAACCCTGTGGCATATGTTTCAATTTCAATTAAACTGTAATCCATCCAGTGGTTTACATCTGTTAAAAATATGGAACTTTTCACACCTCTTTAAAGCTGAATTAAACTGTATTTTTTAATGCATAATGTGTTCCAAATATGTAATACCTTTTCTGAAATGACTCATAGATGATTGGTTTAATAATTCTTTATCATATAGCCTTCCAAATCCTTTGAATTAGTTTATATATTAACCATAGATGAAATATAAAGAAAAAGGAGTGGAAATGGTGTAAGTTGATGCCAGAAACTTGAGTGGAACTGTCAATTTATACCACCAAGCCAATGAATTTTGGGAGGGTGGAGAGTTTTCTTAAGCACTGAAATAAAACATTACACATAAGAAAATGTAGTTCAAGGTCTTTAGTCACAAAAGTTTCATTTTAAGTTTAGCTTTGCTGTTCTTGAATGTTACTTATTAAAATGGGTGTCTCTCCAAAAGAGTGTTGTTAACATGGCATAAACTTGACAATCCAACCATGTTGCTTGGAGCGTGAAGCACAGTGGTAGGAGTAACGTCTATGTACTCTAGAGGACAACCACCAGTCTTTCGGGTAATAGTTCAGGGGGTTGTATCTCACACTTTAATGTATGAAGAGGAGCCTCTATGCACTTTCAGCTCCACTTGGATCCTTAAACATCAAATTTCTTTTTTTAAACATAAATATATGAAAATACATTAGCATATGACACCTTAATTAGATGATCGCATACTGTATACCACAAGCCACAAGTATTAGCCAGTACATGGAATGGTTGGTGCTCATTCAGTAGCTGCTAATCTGTGTGTTGCTTGCTTGCCTTTCAGCTAGAACCTAACCAAATCATGAACAACTGAATATTTGGCTTGTGGATGCATTAAATATACATAACTTGCCTATTTTTACATCAGCAAAAAAATTACGAAGTTTTCCAAATGAATGTCCTGATTATAAACCAGGAGAATTCATTTACAGTCTTGGCTCAGCTACACTATTCCAGTGTGATCTTGGGCAAAAAATTTTCTGAGAACCTCTGCTGTCTTCCTGCAAAACAGGAATGATTTTACAGTAGTAGAAAATGCATTTGTTATTATGAGTTGCCCATATATTTAAGCAATATGGTGGATATAAATATGCACATTATGGTGTTCTTCTTTGTGATATATGTATCCATTTCACATTTTGTACATTTAGCAGAGCACTTTTAGCAATATTTTTTCATTACTGTTAATAGAAAAAAAAGAAAAAGGAGAAGCATGCACTCAAAAAGATGAATTTTTTCTTCAATATGGATACCTATGTCAAATGGATATATTGGACAGCATCTCTTGATAAAGCACCTGGCAAGTTTTTATAAATGAATTGGAGAAATAAAGATTGAAAAAATATGCAGCAGTGTTTGAAGTGGAAATGGTACTGAATATTTTTGAAGGAACCCCTTGTAACAGGGTGATAATATATAAAAATAAATTCCTCTCAAATGTCTTTTCCTATCATTATATGAGTAACTGTGTGTGTTTTCCTCCTGATTTTTGAGTTGTTCTATTCTTTAGTGAATCTACAGGTGAACCACTTTTATTGTTACAAAATTTAATCGTGTGTTCATCCAGTCATTCTGTCTTGTTGCAGAGGATCTTGATGATCTAAGAATGGAAGGAGTAACAAGTGTGATGTCTTCTGGGAGCAAATTCAATCAGACTCGAAGTGCTCATACGGCTGAGCCTCAAGCAAAGGTCACATTGAATATCTGTGCAAGATGTGCCAGGTAAAAAGCAAAGCAAAAGCAGATCATGCTAACCAATACATTCTTTTCCCCAGGTTTTCAGCTATGTGTTGTCCTCATGGGCCAGGTGATGACCTCTTCTGCGCTAAGAAAAAATAATTGCTTAGCTACTGGCTACCCTATGACCTCTGGCATTTGGTTTGTACAACTTACATTTAAGCTAGATATGTCACATCAACAATGAATCAAAGAACATAGTTAGTCTTAGGCCTTACTTCACAGCTTGAAACTATTTTAAGTCTTTCTGTCTCTGAATTTCATTAGTTATTTGAGCTTCTGTGGTTTTTCAGGGGATGAACCAGGGAATTTAAAGGTTCAAATCCAATTTGAGAAGCACCTGTATAAATGGAGATTTAGTTGCACAGGTGCAGGTCAGGATTTCAAATAGATACTTCCTAGCACTTAATAATCTCATCCTGTTTCACCTCTGTGAAATAATTTAACGAGGTTGAACCCCTTTTGGTTTTGACAGCTGGAATAATTCTTGCATTTACAGTATGAGGGCCAAATAAACAGGTTGGTATTCCTGTAGCCATGTCAACTTGAGAATGCAACACTAACAGAAAAAACCTCTTAAATTTCTTAGATGCATTCTTCTATGTAGACAAAAGCTCATTTGGAGAAAGGATTTAAGCCTGTTTAAATGACAAAAACTAGCCTTCTCACCCTTCTGTTAATGGTTCAGATTAGCAAGAACAATACAGAGGCAGGCCAATTTTATCTGCCTGCCTTTGCCAATAGCTGCTCTATTGTGCAGTTTGAGAGGGGATTAGCGGCTTGTAAATAAAAAGCAACCTGTGGTGAAATTAAATCAAAAGTTTGGCCATATGCCACCCTACGTTTCTACTCTTTCCCCATTTTGCTTGTAAATTACTACTTTTAAAAGGCACTTACATTGGAAGAAGGGCTTCAAAACATGTTCTGATGCTCTGGGAGCATAACTGCAGGGATAAGAATCAACCATGCAGCAGCATCTCTTTAGCAGCCTTGTGGAGCCTCAGGGAGCTTCAACTCATAGTACTGTCAGAACAGCAGTGACTGAATGGCCTTGTAATTCTAGGAAGTTTTGCTATACGCAGCGTGGTCTTACACTTTAAGGAAAGAGAAGACATATTAGTTGTGGGATTCTTTGCAGTTCACTAGAAACAAATTGCTTGTTTTGTATAATGTTTCCAAATAACTAGCTACAAGAAAGTGTGGTACCTTTTTTCAACTGTTGGTTGTCTATGGATTAATGAGTAGAAAGGTATGGAAAATGGAAATGTTAAGTTTTCTACATGGTCTTTTTGAACTTACATAAAATCTTCTATGGATTACTATGAAGGTTAATTAAATTTTAAATTCCCTGAAGGAGCTGCAAACAGCAGGTGCCAAGATAGTATTTATTCTCTCAGTCCTGCACACCAGGGAACAAAGGACTCGGATCTTGAGCCAAACCTAGCAACCTTGGCAATTACTGTTGTCCTTTAGCTGGCTGTACTATACAACTCTACAGACTAAAATATGAGTTGTGAGAGAAAGATCTCATAAAATCTTGTCTTGTCACTTCACTTATAAGAGAATGCAAAGCAGTGCTTTATTTCACCTATTCACCTTTGTTTCATTCCCTACCCTGTTTAACGAAGTCGGTGAGGAACTAGATGATCCCTACTTGTCTGTGGTTCTTTTCACTCTCACTGCAGTTCAGCAGTTTCTTTAAACTTTGGTGTTTAAAAAATATCCCATCTCAAGTGTAGCAAGGAAAGCTAAAAGAGGTAACTGAGTATTGCTGTTGTATTCAGTAGTGAAGCAACTAGCATTTATCCTTCAAGATGATGAAGTCTCTCCTTTTGGAGTGTTCCTTCCTTCTTACTGCCTCTGAGGACATGTTTCGTCTCTTACTTCAAGACAGTTATTAGTGCAGCTAGCCTTCTCTTTTGATACCTCCGCAGCAAATTTGGCCAGTGCCTCCTTCTCACAGCAGCTGAAGTAGTGGGTGGAGAGAGTTGCATGAAGTGAGTGGCTTCGAGGACACAATGACAGGGTGTTTTACCTGCTATGAAATGACAGCCTGAGTATTTGGGTCATGTCTATGAAAGTTTCTCTGTGTTGACATTTATCTAGATCATTCTGACAGAGCCTAGTATTTATTGTAAGGTCATAATATGGAACCTATTAGGATATTTATCTGTTTTAGCAATTATGTTTTTATTTTTTCATATTCTTTAAGTAGTCTTGTGTGCTGTACAGTTTATATATAAATACTATGAGATTTGATTGTAGGCACATTCAAATATAGTTGAAAAATAAGTTAGTATAAGTTTTGCATACTTTGGTTACAATTAAACAGGTGTCTTTCCTCTTAATGTTACCCATTTTTTGGCTGTAAAAAGTGATCTGAAATGAATGGAGCTAATAACAGCGGTGGGTGTTCTGTAGATAATAGGGCTTGTCAAATCGGCTTACCAAATCAGGTTTGCTGAAGGTATTTTGGCTGTCTGTTGGAGGATCAGGGCTTTTTACTTTAAATATGATTGGCGGAGTTCCAAATGTTAAGGAACGTGCTTTTTGGCTAAGACAAAAACTTTAAGTTTACTCTTGCATTTGCATAATCTAGTTCTTTCACCTTGCTGTATTTTTAAAAAAAAGTACTCTGCTCTGATTACCTTCCAGTTAATTTACTTTTTGTCATACTTTCTTTAGATGGTTTCCTACTTCTTTGGACATGTTGGGGCTCTTCTGAGAGGGATTTATTTGAGCAATTGAAGAAGTACTTGCTCTAGCTTGATTTGGCTTAATTTTTTGGGTCTTGCTTGGAAAGGATAGCCTTCTCGAAGTGCCACCCCACTTCTTCATTAAAATAGAATGTAAGTTTTAGACCCTCCTGCTACTAGGATTACATTTTCTTCCCTGGATTATTAGAGCTCCTTCATTATTTGAGAATTAGAGAGATCAGGTCTACAGCTGTGTGTGGGTTACTTTAGCCTCAGATGAGTAGTGTTTTAATACTGTATGCCCACTGAAAGCACCTGCAGTAGGGTACACTACAGCAATACTTCTTACCTCTCTGTGGCTTCTGAAGCTTCCTAGAAATGGGCTAAACACAGGAGCACAGTGACTTGTGAGAATAATGAACTGAACCAACGGTTTTCTCCATGCTGAGATGTTTGTCATTGGACTTCATTTAGCTCCGGTTTAGCTCCTTCCCTTTGTACCACTCAAATACATGAGAAAATCAGGGTACAGATTCTAGAATGTAATAATAGGAGGTCAATACTAGCAACTTCTGGCTCCCTCTTTTCTCTGTCAGTACAGCTTTATCCCTTTACTACTATCTGGCATGCAGTTCAAGTTAGTATTAAATGCTCTGTGTAGCTGTTTTTCTCTGACTGTCACTAGGCTGTTACTCTGCACAGTAACAGTTCTTCCCTTCAGAATCCCTTATTCTCCCTTGCCTTAAGCCTCTTAGGCAAAAGTAAGAGCTTTTTCATGAATCGTGCCAGATGAGACTGAGAATGGACACAATTTGAACTAGAATAAAAGTTTTTTTAGAAACTGATGTCTAACGTTCTATGATTCAACGCTGATAATTTCACCAGCCATCTTCAAATAATAGGTAGCGATCAGTGCCCATATCAGTAATATTAATAAAAGGTAAAGTTCTCCACTCAGACATCTGGGAAGTAAAGATGGATAATTCTTTCAAGCTATCACTCCAAGTTGGATTTTACAGCCACCTCCCCCAAATCCCCCCATAACCAACTAAACACACCCACCCCCCCCCCCCAAAAAACCCCACAAACCCAACAAGCTGAAAAACAAAGAGAGAAAAAGAGAAATAAAAGGAGGGGTTAATTCTACTGGAGTATAAATTGGTTTTTAGACTGGAATATAGCTGTAAGAAACAGAGAGCTTACTGTTTTCTGTATAGATGTTTCACACACGATGAGCGAAATGCAGATGGGTAACAGCTTTAAGAGGTTTTTCAAATGGGAAAGTAGCTACAGAACAATGTTATTCCCATAGCTGCTCTTGGACTACAGTGAAAGTTAAGCAGCATATTAAGTCATCTGAATAAAGGGGTGACATCATTCACAAGGTGGAACAAAACAAGGTTTATGGATAAAGAAAAGGCTACAAGAAGTTCTGTGTCTGGAAGGTTTACTTCTTGCTGTTTAGTCTGGAAAATTAGCAAAGACGCTTTTAGTACAACTGATCTGGATTTATATTATTTGAGCAAAATTATTATAATAAAAAATCCTTTTTCACCTAGAGAATGGAGAATATAGTAAAAAAAAAAATATGACTCCTTTCTCACATACAGGCAAAACAAATGAATTTCCGGTTTGGCCGATGAATTGTAACAGACCCTCACAAATAAGCAAAACTCACATGGGTTAAATAAAGATCTAAATGGCAGTTTATAAAAGCCAAACAACACTTTGATATTCCTTTTGTGTTGTGACTTGCACATCAAGCATTTTGCAAAAATTTAATCAAACATAAGGTATAAGATAATAGTAACTAACTATTGAATAAATTTTAGGGGCCTTTTAATTCTGTTTTTGGGGTTTTTTTTTGTAAGGACCACCCATTAGCCTTGTATGCCCACTGCCATGCTCAAAAGTTAAATCTTGTTCTTGTGGAGTCTTGCCAATGCATTCCTGGAAGTAAGAAGCTTTTTGTTTTTAATAGCGCAAGGGCCGCATTCATTCTTCTTAACATCAGTAGAATACAAAAAAGGGGTTGCATGTGATTAAAAAAGAAATGGGATTATAGAAAACATACTGTGCCACAAGCTTGAAGGCTCCTGAACAAGAATGTTGGGAAGAAGCACTAGTCGCATACAAATGTAGGTTTGAAATGCAGTATTTTAGTTAATATTTTAAGATTAACTACAGCAAAAGCACGATGTCCTAAGGCCTTTTACCATATTAGATGAAGCACATGTATAGGTGTAAACAAAGTACATCTTTATATTAAAATAGTAAATATGGCTTTTTTAACCATCACCATTGGCATGTAGAGTACAGTTCAAGGGTAGTAACTTGTGTGCTTAAGCTGCTGCTGTAGAATAAATGAATAGATTAGATGCTTTGGGCATGCTACCATTTAAAGATACTCTCTGAAAACTCAGTTTGGAAAAAATACTCAAAAATCCTCATACCAGTTTGCCTTGTCTGTGAAATCTCTGTTGTTGCCCTGCTTGCCATCTGTATCTTTGACTCCTTTAAGATGTGTTGTCCTCCAAATGAGAAGTCAGTTTGTTTATTTGTCAAGGCCAATAAAATTGTATTTAACTATCTAAATTTTTGCGATGTTTTAGTAAGTTTAGTTTTCTATGTAGTTTCTACCATTTCCTTGTGTAGTTGGGATTCAGTCATATAAACTACCTTGTACTATGTGAAACATAAGAATCACATGCAAATTCTCTGAAATACGCCGCCAGACTTCAAGCAGTTCTTCATGACATAGACCCATGAGGACCATGAGTGTGTTGGGGAGGGGACAAGAGAACTGAAGGAATCAGATATAATTTGTCATAGATTTAAGTACAGTGGTGGAAAGAATAGAACTGTTGTCTGAATTTGCCATCATCTATCTCTCTAGAAAATAACAGGAATTGTTTGGTTGGGGAATTCTCTGGTGTTGATCTAGCTTCAACCATTTTAGATTCTCACAGAGTAAGAGTCTGTATGGAGATGCTTTATCTGAGTGTTGTCAAGCTATAAAAATATTAGTGAAATTTGAAGTCAGTAAGAAGTATTTGGTGGAAAATTTGATAATGAGCTGAGCAGAAAATAGCGTCTGAAACTTGACGAGTGGCTCTCATTTAACTATCAAAAGCAGAAAATTGATGATTGTGAATAGAGGAAAAAACTGCTCTTAAACAAGCCATGTTATTGTATATACTGTCCACAGACAACACTACTGAGACTTCAGACAACAAGGGGAAAAAAATTAATGAAATCATTTACCCTTGTGAGGAAGATCATAAATACTGATATAGGGTTACATTTAAAAAGCAATTAAAGGTGATGGCTCCTGGAAGATTTTCTCAGATGAAGAAAGGAAGCCTACTCACCTTCCTCAGCTTCAGCTATGCACTACGTCCCTTCAGAATAGTGAGAAAACCATTGATATAGCTGACTTGTCTTTTGTAAAGGGATGCGTTCTCCTGTCTTGTCCAGGCATGTAATCCCAGTCTAATTCCACAGCTGGGGAAAAGAAGGTGTCAGAGATTGTTTACATGAACTATAATAATTTCTTTAACTGCAGAGTTAATATAAATGAAGAGGTGATGGAATTAGATAGTGGAGAAACTGATCACTAGGAATGTAAAATTATCTATTCTTAACAGAGTAAGGAGTAGAGCTTAATCTTTTGTGGGGAGTAACCTACGAATGGTGACTCCTGAGATGCATATGACTAGAAGTTTGGATTTAAGGAGAACTAATTTTAATTTTTGATACCAAAATCATGATGTAACAAGATAAATATATTTGGTCATTGCCTATTTAGACCTGACCCGTAGTTATAATTCTCTTTTTTTTCTGGCTTACTTTGCTTCTCCTCAAAGTTCTGTGCAAATGCATAGTGAATATTCTGTCAGAGCAGAAGGTGTAAAGCATCCAGATGACATACGTCTGAATCTTTTATTACATTCCCTACTTGATTCCATTCTTTTGGGTTTTTTTTAATTGACCTCTTGATTTTGTATCATTGTGACCCCTTTTTCTCTGCTAGTTTTATTCTCCGTGGTGCATTTTAGGTAAATTTGTCCTTTTGTACATTTAAATGGGTTTTGATTTGTTTAGTGTGTAGCCTTTTACACAGAAATATAACAGGATTTGTATTTTGCCTATTTGTGGATTTTATAAAATTTTAGTCTTTTCCTACATGCAAATACCTTTGGAATATGTAATCTTTTAAGGGAAACAGCTAGTGTCTGTCTAATCATGCAGCAGAAAGGCAGGAAACATGGCATGCTGTCATACAAGTTATATTTCTAATTAATCAATAATATACATATGTGTCAGAAAGAATAACCTCTCAAATCCTCTATATAACCCCTAATTGGTCTCTGTACTCTTTGATGCAATATCGGGGAATGGATACAGGTATAGATGTCTTTTGGTACATATATTTGCATAAAGGATAGATTCTGTGTATCTGCCCAGAAGTGCTAAGGCCAGCTTAATGTCTTGATGTCTGGCAGAAACTAATGGTTTGTTAATATTCCTAAAATATGGGAATAAATTATTTCAGAGTATCAAGGGAAAAAATGTTTCCAAACTAAAGTGGTTGGTACAGGAATAATCTTGCGGGGAGATTTCTCAAGGTGGAGCTCATATATAGACAATTAAGAATTTATGTCTTCAAAAGTTGCTAAACGTTTTGATGATATATACATAGTATTTTCTTTCCTATCTTGCATTTCATATTAGCTTTCTGTCTTTGTACTCTTTCTAAGTGACTGTTCTTACAGAGGAGAAAGTACTAAACATTCCAGATGACTTGTGTCACTATTTTTCCTTTTTTTTCCCCTTTTTTCCCTTTTTTTGTAACCTTAGTTTTATTTGACCTCTTGTTTCAGAGAGTTGAATTTTCCTCATGTTTATGCTAGCTTCATAGACCTTGTCCTTATTTACATATTTTTCCTTTTAAGGGTGGTAAACAAGCAACTCAAACTGCATAGTAATGCTTTATGGCTTCTAAAAAATTTCCTTTCACATTGGAAAATTGTGAAGGAATTCTTTTACTACTTAAAACTCCTAGTAAGGTAGAAAAAATAAAAGATTAACAAAAATAAAAAAAAATATGTGACAGAAAAAAAAATTGTGTAAAACAATTCATTTAGCTTTTTGGCTTAGTTGAATCTAGGCAGCAATTAATTTTACCAGCTCTGATGCATAAATAACCACAATAGTGTCCATCTGTTGATTTTCTAAGTGTTAAAGCCAGCTGAAATAAATGACTTTATCTTTCCTTTTCTGGAGTGGTGTACCAGTTTGGTACCTTACGTCTTCTTTCAAAAAAATAGGAAAACACTAAAGAAAAAAATATTCCAGAAAATATTTTTAGTGGTCTTAAGGCTAAGGCTGACCTCTAAAATGCACAAGATATTGTATTTTTTAATACCAAATCTTAATTAGTTTTATGGCAAACTTCCAAAGGACATGTGTTTTAAAACAGTGGCCAAGGTCTCCACAGTTTTCACAATCTCAACTGTATCTTGGGAAGGGAACGATATGACAGTATTGCTATATCAAGCGCTCAGACAGAAATCCTAGCAGGAACAGACTTCTTTCCCCCTTCATTTTCAGCAGAATTTCCCACTGTTTAAATCCACCAAGCAATAATTTCAAACCTATCAGAAGTTCCACAAAATACCGTGAAAATAAAAAATCATCTGTTATCAAGAATTATGCAAACTGTTAAGAAACCAGTGTATTGCAGATAAAGCATATATCTCTTTGAAAGGAACAGTGTATATCTGTGTCCTTGCATTGTGCAGTTTTTTCAGAGACAAAGCATTTCTCTCTGTGTTTGTTTTAACAGCTATTTTATTTCCCTAAAGACTGCATGTGTCACGTAGACTTGTTGGTTTTGACATAAATGTCAATCAGCAGAAGAGAAATGGAATAACTCTGTTTGAAGAAATAAATGTACACATTAGTAACAATAGACTTGAAACATATGCCTGTGGTAACAAAAAATTTGAAAGTGAACTGCATCTTATACATAGTAGTCCTATCATGGTCTCATGGGACTGTTTTCGGAAATGTGGTACTCGTGCCCCAAGTCTGGAGAAAGCCCTACTGTAACTTCTCCAAAAGGGAATTAGTGTCTGGTTGTGGTTATATAGGAAGAACATAGAATAAATTGCTTTGAATGAATGATGTGCCACTAAAACATCACAGTTTGCAGTGGTATACTTTTTTTTATCTCAGGCTGGTTGTAAAAAGATAGCACTGGCATGAGGAGGTTGATGCATTTGTAAACATATGAAAATACTATTGAGAAATTCTAAATGGAGTAGAATTAAAGTGTTTTTTAATTCTTTTGATTGTATTAATCTTTATTTGTAATAATGAAAGTAGTAGAAGCATATTTGAAAATGAAGTGAATATTATTGTGTATCTCGGTTCAATAGACGGTAACATCCATTACATTCTGTCCTTCGTTTGTAGATCTTGTCAATATATCTTTGTCCTTTTGCCTACAAAACAAACTTAACTCACTCAATAATTTAAAAAGACAAGTGCTTTCCCAAGCCTTTCTCCCTTCTTTTCCCTTGCTCTCTTTGATGTGTGCTTTGCAAACTAATTCTTTATTGCAATGTTCATAGATTCTTTCTGTTTGGTGCTATGCTATGATGTATATCAGCAATAGCAGTTGCTTCTGGATGCAAACGGTATGGGGACAATGCCAGGAGATCATGAGCTTGGAGAAGTTTGTTGATCATAATTTGAGCCTCTGAATAACAGTTTAATATAGCTTTTAAAGACACACATGCAGACACGCACACACAACTCTCTCACAAGTCCTAGAAATAATGGTACACAGGGGAAGAAAGAGTATTAAGTCTGAAAAGGCTGACAAAGACTGTAATTTTTCTCCTGTGAGATAATGGTTTGAAGCCAGCAGCAGATAAAAAGATCGCCATAAGAATGGCTTAATTCCCCGTTGTCTAAAAGGATTAGATAATACAGTCTCTTTATGGATTCCTTACTCTGGGAAATATATTTCCACTTTGCGTTCTCCTCAGAAATAGCTGTGGAGTTTACTTATTTAAATGCACAAAGACCTGCATTCAGACATTTTGAAAAGGCAAACAGCACACAGAAAACATTATTTTGCAGGCTCTGCCAGTGTGTAAGTTTTGCTCAGTGAGTGGATATTCTGGTTTTACCAACAGAAAATATGGCTGCGAGTTACATATTGGTGACATGGAAACTTTCTGCAAAAATCTTCAAGAGTGACTAAAAAATAATGGTTTCAATTTGCAAAAATAGAATGGACTTCAACCAAAATCCTTTTTAACTATAGTTTTTATGAATTTTCAAATAATTTCCTGTGTTTTAGTGTGAAGCACTGAGAAAGTGAGTGCAAAAGTAAGAAACAGACTGCAATTTGAATAGTCTCAGTGAAAACAGAGGCTATTCTTTGTATCAAAGAATACAATGTGTGTATCTCACAGAAATAGAATTGATGGTAGTAACAATATCCACCTGCCTGAGAGCTTTGCACCATGTTTTTAAATGGATTTAAAGGAGTTATACATCTTTGTTGGGGAACATGCTGAATATGTCACTAAGCTTATATTCCTTCATTTTATTCAGAAATTTTGTTAAATATCTGTATTTATTGATATAGTCTTACAGTTTAATTTTGGAAACAGCTACCTTCCTGGGTAATGTTCTGCAGGGTAATCCAGTAGTCCTCAGGCTTCATTCTTCTTCAGTGCATATGGTTCCTGTATTTTAACCTATGGTACAAAGAGAAGCTATTTCGCTGACTTTTAAATATAACAAGCTGATGTGCTACATCAGAGCTTTCCATTATTACTTCAGACTTAAGAGGTGCCAGCCACTCTCATTATTCACTGAATTCAAAATTCCGTGTTGTTTCCCCCTATAGACCTAAGACATTTTTCTTCTATAGTTTATTTATCTGAAATTTGTAGAAACTTCTTTAAAAAACTAATCTTCATTAGGAAGTATGTAGATAAAACAGTGGAGAGTTTTGCCAGCAAAAGAGTACTTTTGCCTGTTTATTGTTTACTAAAATTTATTTAATATAATTTTAGCATTATATTATCTGGCATAATATATACTCAAAAGCTGACATCTTTTTGTCTCTGTACCTGTGACTACACTAAGAATTTTGCTGGCACATTTTTAACATTTTAATTTTTGTAAAAGACATTAGTAGAACAAATAGAATAGGTCAGAAATTCCTGGCTTTATATTTACGTGCTGGAGAAGCTTTGGATTTTACACCAGTAGAAAGGAGTGCAGTACAAAGGAGTACAGAACTTGTGGAGACAGTAAGTCAAGGTACATGTGATCAGAATTTGGATCAGTATATTTGAGAACAAAGACTGAAATAAACTCACCATATTTTAGGTAAGTCAGGATGAATGGTTATATAATTTGGAGTACTCTTACTGGTGTAGTGTTGAGGTTGCTAGGGAAAGGTGCAAGAAAACATTCAATGTAACCTAAAAGCATGTGGCAGCTCTCAGGACATTTGTTGTCTGATCTCAGTTGCCATAATTTCCTGGAGTTATGGATTTTGTTCTAGGGAAACTATAATTCAGTATTACAGTGATATTAGAGCGATGTAGATGTAATGTTTTAAATTACAGGAAAAAACCCACATGATTTGAAAGAGGGAAAGAAAAAAGGAAGCCTAAGAACTCAAATTTATCCTTCTCCCTCTCTCTGACTGAAATTCCCTTTGGTTGCCAAAGAAACACCTTCATGTTAGACTTTTAATAAGTTCCTTTTGTTAATAAGTTCATGGTACTCATTAATCTTGCAAAATGTATATTACAGGTTTTGATCTGAGTTAATAACTGTTAGAATTTTTTCAAGAGCATAGTTAACCTACTTTGAAATAATATAAGCAAAATCATTGACTCAACAAGCCAAAAAATCCTTAATTAAAATTCTAATATAAACATGGCACTACCTTTGTTTTTGTTGAGAACTTTTTCCAGTTGTAGACTTAAAAATGTACACTGATCTTGGGTGAACATAAAACCAGCTTTACTGTTTTTTTGCTAAAGATCTAAGGATTCATGGCTGAACTTTCCCCTACTTCTCACTGTGTTTATCTAAAAGAAGTCAGCAGAGTCTTCAGCAAAGCAGATCAGCAGTTTTCTGATGAAATTTGTGTTCTTTACGAAATAATGATTCACAAAACTCAAAATGTTTTACAGAAATTATCCAGATTCAACAAAATTTATCTGAGGCAGGGCAGGGCAGAGCAGAGAGAATGGCTGGAGCTGCAGTTCTTGGGCATGTAATTTTCCACTTCTTCCTTAGGGATTGCCCTTTACTGTCTTGGAACCTCTGGAGGTGTTTGTTTTATTAATAAAAAGCCAGCCAAAGCCTTTGTATTTTCTTGAAATAAGAGGTTTTCAGGATTTCTTCGCAAGTGGAATTTCAAAGTTTCTGTTGTTCTTCACCTGTGGGGAACATCAGTAATTGAGCAAATTTATTCAGCTCTAGCTTGCTATGTTTAAAAAGAAAATGAAGTCCCATAGTCATGTACCAGTATTTGAGGGACAACACATACACATAATTATATAATTTTTGCCTGTAGTTCTTTATCTGGGGATTCAGAAAGAGTTTGTGCAAAAATTGTAATCCTCCTTCTCCTTGTGTTTTTTTTTGTTGATTTTTGGGATGAGTTGTTTTGTAGCATCATCTTGTCTCTTCAGCTTCTGAGTGAGGTCTAACATCTTTCTAACTCAGCAATTACCATAGTGTCAAGAAGCTGTCCTCTTAATAGGTCATGTACATTGGATATCAGAGAGATTTGAAAACAAGACTGCTAATTCTGTCACACATCACACAAAAAGACTGTGGAATTGTAGTGAACTACCATGTTGCCAATTAAAATCAGGAAGAGCAATTAATTCATTTGGACTTACGATACCATCAACATTTATTTTCTTGTCAAATATGTCAAATTGGGAAGGACTAATGTTCAGATGGTAGTGACAAGTTTCACCACACAGTCTGCTTAAGTAACTTCAGTTTAGTTAGAAGAAAAGATGACTAAGAAATATGTCTGAGTGAACCATGTTAGAAAGGTATATATCATTTCAAAGACTGGCATATTGCTGAGAACAGAACTTCTTTTTATGAGGGTCGTTTCTTCTGTCTACTTCTATATAGCTGTGATTAGATAAAATTGTATAGATAGCTCCAACTTTAATATTTCTGGGATAATTAAGTAGTACATGTTACAGTATCAAAAGGACTTAATTATACATGTCAGAAACTAAAAGGGAAGTGCTCTGAGTTTTTCAAATTCATCTACTGAGAAATGCGTTACTCCTATAGAAATCTCAGACTTTAAAAAAGCCTTACAGCGTGTATTCATTCCTACAACTCATTTATTCCTTCTTTAGTACTAAAAGAATATTCTTTGCTTTATCCATATACATGGAAGAATCTGACTCTATAATATGATTCAGACAGACAGCACAGTCTAGAAACAAATGATATGCTGGATGACTGTTAAAGCTCAAAGCAAGGCTGGTCTTGCAGAATGACTGCTCATATACTGTGCCAATTTATTTCCATCAGCTAAGTAATTCTGGAAGAAAGATGACAATGCAGTGTTTCTTCTTGACACTAATGATCTGATTGCCACAGAGGTGTTATTGTGTCTTTGAAAACAGGATGGGAGGATGAGGAGTTTGCTATGAAGAAAAATAAAGTCAGTTCATAAGGCATTTCCTTGTTAAGTTGTGCTGTCAGAAAAACTCAAGAATCAGTTTTTGGGTGCTAGAATGGGTCTTTCACAAAGGCCAGGCACAGAGAAGCTTGAGATTTTCTGGCACTTGGTCAGTCTCTTCCAGCTGGACTCCACTTGAGCTCCTCTAGCAGGCAGGAAATGCAGATGTGCACTGAATCTCTAGCCCACCTGCATGGTGTACAATGTCCCTGTCACTAAATTCATATTCAAATACTTGCATATTTAATCCTCGTAAAATTCCCCTGGAACATTCTGTCAACTTAAAAATAGAAATAAGATAAAACATTTATGGCCATTAGTCTGCTTTATTTCACTTTTTTAGTAACAAATGGAAGGAGACTACAAAAAAGTATCTGATACGTCTCTAGGGTACTGCTTCTTGCACTGCCTATAGGATGAAATCAAACAATCGGTGAGCTGTTTTCAACCTCTGTAGTTATTGGGATTTATAAGGGTTTCATTACAACTGTTGGTAATTGTGATACCACAGAGCAATGCCTTCTGAGATATTATCATGCAGTGAAAATTACCAGGGAAATATTGAAGATATTCAAAAGGAAGTTATTGTATTAGTCAAAATGAGATTTTTTGTAAGTTATTTCCACAGCACCATTGGTGGAAGGTTATGCAATGTACCTCACAGAGTTAACCTTTTAATTTCATTTTAGCAACTGGGATTTAAATAACAGTTTAAGCTTCATACCTGGTGAGTTCTATTGAAATATCAAATTGTAGTATCCTTGTCTTGATTACATGCCCCATTTTCCAACAATTAAGTTTTAAGTAATGAAAATGTTCAAAATGCTTGAATCCCGTTCTGTTTTTCCTATTTGTTCTTTCCTTTCGCTTATGAGGCAGTCCAGGATTTTGTTATGCTGTGATGCATTCCAAGAAAATAAATGAAGTTGTTTTGTCCTCCTATTGCATGATTTTATAGTATCATACTTTCTAAATCATGATGGCAGTATGACTGTGTTTCACACACCCACAAGCTTGTTTGTAGCAATAGACCCAGTATAATGGAGCTGAAGCATTCTGTAGAACTTGGCATGTCTTTAGCCCTGGAGTCCTTGGCAATTTTCTTGGAACGAGTCCTACAAAATGCATTTTTGGGTCAAAGGAAAATGAAATATTTGCCTGGTGGCTATTTGCTTTTGTAGTTCTTGAAGTTCCAATATGGAGCTGGTTGGATTTAACTAAAATTAAAACAATGGCTTCTAATGAAGAGATCACAGTATAAACAGAATACATACAGAAAAGGAGTTGGCCAGCAGGTATCAAGTTTAGACTTCCTTTTGTGTTTATTTTTGTTTGTTTATTTGTTTTTTAGTTTATTAAGACCACAGACTGGAAATAGCAGTCAAGATTTTCAAAACTTGCTATCGGGTTGGAAAACCTCAGCTATTTTCAGATTTTCAAACAGAGGTGTGACTTTCATATACGTTGCTCTTTTTATAACTGCCTTTTCTGAGGCAGTGGATGAAAAGTTCCAACACAACCTTTTGATCATAATTTTTGTCTGATATCTGGCAATAATCAAGTCTACGTTGGAGTTTACACTTTTATGTATAACTAGTCTGAAAGAAAAAGAGTTGGAGATGAAAATGCTTTTCTAGAACCAGGGACCAGATAAGTGGATCTCATACCTTAGGCCTTCCAACATTACTGCTGCTTGCAGCATGGTGCAACACAGTTTTCTTGGAAGGCATTCAGCAAGAATGAACAACGGAACAAAGTAGCATAAACAAGAACAGATTAGAAACTATATCTGACACATTCAGAAGCTCTTCTAGATGTATGCTTCTTCCTAATCTGTTGCTAAGAATTTTTTCATTTTACAGTGGAGGTGTCTTATAAATAGTATTAATATTTTGAAAAAGAAAGAATAATTCAAGTATTGGAATTCCTTTATAGAATCATAGAATCATAGAATCACCAGGTTGGAAGAGACCCAGTGGTTTTGATGGTTTTTGTTGCCTGAGTCACATGAGAGTCTATTACAATACAAATCCATATGTAATAAATACATAAATAACATGAAAACTGGATGTGAAAGAAGTCCAGATATGTCAAATGTCTTATTCACCCGTCAACCCACCCAATTCATGCAGGCTTTTCCTCCCCAAAAGAGGAATCATACAAAATGGCTTTTCTGACCAAATTAAAGATTTTTTGTGCATATTTTCATGAGGTAATGGACCACTTATATATATGTAATTTCTATAATAAGATGAGAATAATTGCAATTGTTCATGTTTCATTTGGATTTATGAAAGCTTAGAAAAGGAATGTATTATAAAATCTTGAAAATTCTGATGGGGTAAAAGAAGCAGTCCTACATATAGAGATAATTTTTTAATGACTGTGATATAAGCAGGGAGGTTAGGAGTAATTTTCCTTTAATTAAACACAAATAAGCTATCAATGTGGCAGTAGAGTACATCACTTCCAGTTCCTGTGATTCTATGTATATCCTTATAAGCTTGAATGTGTGCTTGCAATAAGCACTCATGTGTATGTAATGAAGGAGGACAGACCAATTTTAATGCAAAGGAACATGATGTGATATTTGAGATTTTCCTTTTTTCATGGTTAGTTCATTTGCAATTTGTTTTCTCCCTGTTTGAATATCTTTATGATAATGATACAAAGTTATTTGCTTCTGTTTGACTGCCATCTTTAGAAGAGCCTGTTTGATGAGCTACGCTTTTAAAGAATTGGTTAGTAGAGCTTTACAAACCAGGTATAGGATTCATAGAAGTAATTTTCAAAATTAGATTTACAGCTTCTAGGTTTTACACTTTGTTGCCTTGAAGTGTTCTGTATTCTGTGGAACTGCCTCCTCAGGTAAGAGTAATCAGAATTTGCATTGAGCTTTGCATCATAAATAAATTATCCCAGGGACTATGCAAGGAAACAAAGTGTAGGATGGTGGTGGTTTTCAGAAGGTGCATACTAATAAATGAGTTAAGATACAAATATATTAAATAACTCTGAGAGCCCTAAAATGTGAAATTCAGATAGTGCAGATGTGGGGGTTCTTCTTGGTTTCAAAGTTTAGCGTAAAGCAGCTGCAGAGAGTGAGAATACAGAGTGAAAATTTTTTTTTAAGAGATCATTTCTTTCTTTCCCCAAAGTTTTATTTCAGTGCATTTTTATGATTTGACTACCATCTTTAGAAGAGCTTTTTTAGAAGAGGCTTTGAAAAATTGAATTGTATTTTCCTTATTCTTTCAAGTTAAGATATATTTTATGTAAATTGAATTTATATTGCGTTAAGAGCTACAAACCATTTCTTCAGAGAGGAATCCCTACTCAGGATTCATAAGAGCCTGAAGAAGGATACTGGGACTCTTGAGATGCTCATTTAGATTGCTGTCAAGGCATTGCAGTTGGCTGATGCAGTAGGAAAGCCTGAAGAAGAAGCCTGCCATAATTACTGTACTTTTCTTTTAAAAAGTAACAAAGGAGGAGGAAATATTCTTGCATGTATTTCTCTGTGGTGGGTTAACCTTGGCTAAGGGCCAGTCCTTCACTCTGACACTTCCCTCAGCAGAATGATGTGGGGGAGAAGAGGATGAAAAAGCTTGTGGGTTGAGATAAAGGCAGGGAAATTGCTTACCAGCTACTGTTGTCGGCAAAACAGATTTGATTGGGAAAAACTAGTTTGAATTTATTGCCAATAAAAATAGGTTTAGGTAAATTAGAAAGAAAACCATAAACGTGAAACCTACACCTTTCCTTTCCCAGGCCCAGCTTCACTCCTTCACTCCAGATCCCTTGCGTGCCCCTTGAATGGCACAGAGGGGACAGGTAATGGGGGGCTGTGGTCAGTTCATAACAGCTCCTCTCTGCCACTCCTTCCTCCTCACACTTTTCCCCTGCACCAGTGTGGCCTCTCCCCATGGGCTGTAGTCCTTCAGCAAAATATTCTGCTCCACTGTGGATTCTCCATGAGCTAAGGTCCCTCCAGGACTTATCCACTTGCTTTGGTGTGCAACTTCCATGGGCTGCAGTGGATGTCAGTTCTGGTGTGCTTCTCTCCATGAGCGCAATCTACTCCAGGACATGAAGCATCTACTACTTTGCCCTTGGTGTTACCACTGCCATTTCCAACTCTTTCAGTTTCCTGCTCTTCTGCCGGTGTGGCACTGTTTGCTCTTCATTAATTATGTTTTTCTCAAAGCCCCAGCATTTTGGCCGAAGGGCTTAGCTGTGTCCTGCCATGGGTCTTTTGGAGTCAGACGGAACCGCCTGTGTCCAACACATAGCAGCCCCAATCTTTCCTCACTGGGGCCAGCCCTGTATCCCCCACTCAGCACTGTTCAATTAAAATACTCTTTGATGTAGAGAAGAAACCTTGCAGTTTCATATGCACATGGTGCCACCAAAACCCTACCATTGTTAAGTCTTACAAAAATAACTAAGTTAGGATTCAGTTGACTGCTGATTAGAGGCTACTTTTGGTTACTAGATAATCTGGGCTGATATGATTGAACCATAGATGCCAGCTTTTCAGCAAAGCTACCCTTTTAGTTAGGACAATGTTATGAGTAGGGTACGTAGTCAGAGATAACACTTTTTTATGGCTTATCTCTGCAATATGATTGCAAATGTTTTCATTCCATTTTCCCACAATTTAGGTTGCAAGGAGATAATTTGGCAGAAAGGCCAGAAGATGTCTCCATGGTATCTCAAACGTCTGAGACAGCACTGTCAGAATCTGATGGTAAGTTATATAAATATTTCCTACTAAAAAAACCCAACAAATCAAACCCCAGCATCTTGAATTTAAGACTAGAGATTATGTTTGTAAAAGATTAAACACTTCCGGAGAGTGTTCCTGGGCATTTAAACTCAAATCTTTGCACTTCAAATCTGTTAGAAAACACTTTAATATGGTTTTTGTCATGGGCAATTAGTACTCCAGAATAATTCCTAAGCATATTTTGGGAGCTGCCTTGAGCCAGGGTTCATTTTTAAGAGACAGTTTGTATGCTAGTGCACTATGTGGATATAAAAAAAGCCTAATGGACATGGGCTTTTCATTTCCAGTTGGCCTTTATGCCCAAGAATGGTCTTTGAAAAATTTAATTTAAAACTACAAATGCATCCACAGGATTCAAGTAATACACAGTAAAAATAAAAAGAGTTACAGAATTTCTCTCTTGTTTTTAAACTAAATATCAGGAATGGTCCTCTGATCTTTTCAAGCACCACTGATTAGAATTAAAATACTATAAGAAAGGGTTTATACACAAGATCTGAAGAACACTTTTCCCCCTCATATAAACATAATCATACATTGAGCTAATCTGCAGCCAGGACACGAAATCTAATGGAAAAGGCAATTCCTAAAGTGATATCTTGCCAGAGAATGCTCTCCTTTCCTATGAAAGATAAAGTTGATGAAGGTTAACTTTATCTTAGCTGTCACTGGAATGGAGACAGAAAGGAATAGAAGTTTGAACAGAGAATCTGCAAAGATAAATCTTTCAGTCTATTCTCTTATGTTAGGCAGAACCAGCCAAGTCTATTAGTTGGAGGGTTTGATTTGTGGTTTAGTCTTCAGTAGCCATGGACAAGATAACTGTGTTGATTAATTAATGCAAAACAGATTAGAACTAACTTTTTTTGGTTTTAATTATCCTACTCTCTGCTATTTAGTGCTACTAAGTGTGCTGTTAGGTATTGCAGCAATCTGAGCTTTGCTCATTTCTCTTGCCTCATTTGTAAATGGCTGTATGTCAGCATTATTAACTGGAATGTCTTTAAAGACAAAATTTTCAAACTGATTTTGTGAGAATGCATGGCCTCACAGTAATGACATTTGTTTTTCCATTCATCTGCCATTGATAATTTCATTTAAAAAAAAAAAAAGAGACTCAGAATCTCAAAACATGATATTCTTACAAGCTTGATAAAGATTGTCAGCAAGAGAGGCCCAAACAGGTGACTGCACTCAAGCTCTGTGAAAGGAAGGCAGAATTCTTCAGTTATGAGAGTCATCCCCAGGAAGGGAGGTGGTGGTGGCTTGTTTCAAATAGGAAAGGGGTTATCAAGCAAAAACTAGTAGGGGGGGTAAGGTATACATTTAGGAAACGTGCTACGGTTCCTGAAGCAATTTGTTTTGAACAAATCTCTGCTTTCCATTTTTTTTCCCAGTGTGCCCTTGTTCTTGAAGTGTAAATATGCCATTTTCTGATACTGTAGGCTTCAATAAAATAGCAAGCTGTTATTAAGTGGCAGAGGCACTAGGATTAAAGAAGGTGAAACTGTCAGAAAGTGCTGGATTCTGTGTAACAGCAATGCTGGATCTTTCATGGTTGCAGAGTATGGACCACAAGAGTGCGTTAGCCATTGTAACTTGGGCCACTTTATGTGCTTCTGGATAGTCTGTAGTCAGTATGGATATAAAGAAGATGAAGATCATTTTCCCTAAAATATCATGCCCAATAAGAATATAGGGAGTAAAACGTAGATGAATAGGTGGGACAATGCCATTCATGTTGTTATTAGCACATCTATCTCATGGCTGTGCATATACATGAACCCATTAGTCATATAGCTAGAAAAGGGCAAAACTCCTGGAGTAAAAGGACTGAGATCATCTGTGAGGTACTGCCAAATTTCTGTCAAGAGGTGCTCTCAGAATTCAACCTTTCAAAATATTATTTTCCTAAAATATTGGCTAGTAACACATTTTGATTTTTAAAAAAAAAGCACAGCTGGATTTTACAAGTAGGCACAGACTACAAACAGGCAGAGAACTCGGGCAGCTGCCCATTCCATCAATATTTACTATAAATGGAACATATACGTTGTTTTCTGTGCATCTGATATATATTTTCAATGAATACTATGTCTGTGAAGGTGATAAAAGAGACTCCTAAAGATATTGTTAGAAAATGCTAAGTAACCAAGGCATCATGTCGAGTGAAATTTTTCGTTATGTCCTCTTAAAATTGTATTATATCATGAAAAAGTGACTAACCAGTTTCAGTTGCTGGATTTATTTGAATTTGTTTTCTGCTCTTACTTATGTACCAATGACCTTACCAAGAGAAAACTATGGGAAGTGCTGTTGTAAACCATCCATTCAAGAATGTGCAAGCAAGGTGCTGATGTACAGCAAAGTTGAGTGTAGCTTTCTTTAGATAATGATCTGTTTCTAGGTTAGTTAGAAATTGTTAAGTTGTTAGATCTGGAGCAGATTTTAGATTAAATAGGTTCAGAAGTAATTGACAGCACATCTGATCTAACAGCCCTGATAAATGAGCCTTGCTAAAGCAATTCCACCTAAAGAAGTCAATGTAATAGCTCATGTAAAAAGATCATCTGCAGTAGCAGGCATTATACTGACTCCACTAGCATTTCGGATCTGGTTCTAATTAACCACTACACTGATTTCCTTCTAGTATAATCCTGCGAAATTGGACGGAGTTGTGTTTGATCTAAGTAGTAAAAATGAGAGATGGGAATCAAGTCTCAAGATTGAAGAACACAAGACACTTTAATGCTGCAGTTTCTTTTTACTGTACTAAAATATACCTCTCAAAACTGTTTCTCTTTCCCATTGGACCACTTCACAGGAAAGAACTAAGGGAAGAATTTAATGGTTAGGTTCTTGATTTTGATTAGAAGCAGCAGCTTCGGTGACCGCACAGCAGACTTCTCTTATAGATGCCAAGCCTATCAGGTTTGTCTCGTGGATCAGTTCTCTGTTAACCCTTACTCTTGTTCTGTACAGATAGATGAGCGAAACGGATGAGGCTTTAAAAGACAGACACTAAACATGTCTGATCCAGTAAAAATTTGCATCTGTCAATCTCCAGTCTGTTTTTCAGACTGGGACTACTACAGAGGTCATCCGCTAATGTGCATGTTAAAAAAATAAGAAAGATATTAAGAATAGTATCACTAAAGCTTAATGGTTTGTTTTTCCAGTTCCTATATGTGCCATAGGACCATGTCTCACTTGTTTCAGCTTGTTTTGCTGATAAGTACTTTACCCTTTGCATGAAAACCATGATATAAGGCAGGAAAAGAAGACATTACTACAAATAAGATCTTTGCAGTCAGTGCGTTCTTGTAGAAAGAATTCAAATACAATAATTTGTTAGAGAGTAAATTTCATATTGGATAAATGAAAAGTGTAGTAGTCTGAACTTCTAAACCATTCTTCAAATTGTCTCAGAAAAGCTGTTTGTAAAGTGAGTTAATTTGCAGTGTAGTGTGCAACTCCACGTATTTCTGAGGTGTGGGCAAAGACTTGCTTCTTTTGTTATTCTACCAGGAATAATATAATTGGACTGAAAACTATAGATTATATGCCACAATGTGTAGATGTATCTTTTCTATTGTGTTATTCAGTCTACAGATTATGCTGTGATACATAATATTTAATTTGCTAAATATATTTTACTAAACAATTTTCACAGAAGTAGTTAATTTCCTGTTAAACAGGAGTCACTGGGGGTTTTTTTATTATACGCAGTTAGCCAGCTCCTGTTTCTATCCCTTAGAAACAAGGAAGTTTCTACTTGAAAATCTTGAAAACTTATCTACATTTTTTCCTTTAAAGTGCCAATATAGTAGAAAGTTCAAAACACGTTTGGATGTGGAGGATAAGTCGGAGGTTGAGGATATTCAGTAGTAATAGAATTGTGTGAAACACGTGTAGTGCTATTCCAGGTGGAACTGCATGGCCAGGGTAGAAATTGAATAAGGATGCAAATATGTGGGAATTAGGGTTGAGAACTAGATATGCAAAATTGTGACATCATCTCCCAGTTCCTGAACAGTCTTTGACCATAAGCATGCATCGGTACCTCCTCTTCTTCCTCCACTTTCAGTTGTGTTTGCAATGATTGTGGTAACCATAGTTGCCATACTTCAGCATGGTTCTGTTATTATAGTTAGCATAGTCTGAGATGTTTAACAAATAAGGGTACTGCGGAAACAGTATCATGTACCTCTCTGATAAGTGTCTGAATAACCACAGACCCCAAGACAGATCAAGGCATCTTATTATTTTAGGCTGCTTTTGAACAGTATCTAAGTGCCTAGGAGAATGAGGCGGAGTGAAACTCCATAGCATGTTACTAGGAAATTGCTTTCTCTGACATAGGTACATAAGCTCTGTTTTAAGCCATTATGTGTGTGTCAGACTTCTAGACTTCTCACAAAGTCACGTTCTTTTACAAATGCGGTAATACAGGCCAAAAAATAGCTTACATGGCTCTTAAATATTGCCTAGAGTTACCAGCACTTCTTACTTCAAGGGTTTTAAATGTAGTTCAATTAGTTTAACAAGTAATTAAATTTCATTTTGTTGATGTTATTAAAGCTAAATATCCACTATTCACTTGTATAAAATAGAAACAGTATTTAGTTTTAATAGTAAAAATAATAAATAACCTACAAGAGACCTTGGCAGCTGAAGGAAGCTTGCTTGTCACTCTAATCATGTTGGAGAGACTGTTCCACATTGTGTTAAGCTTATAACGTAAAATCAGACATAAAATCAGATTTAAGTTAAAATCAGACATAAATAAAAATCCACTGAAATGTAACTGAGAAGCAATGTGTTTACAGGAGCCACATTAACCTTCCGAACAGTTAATTTATAATTTATAGACATTTTATTTTTCAAAGTGACTAATGCTTGCTTAATTAGAGCAATTTACTTCTCTTCTACCTCTTTGCAACAGCTCAAGTACCCGGAGCTGAAACACTTAAAGAAGATATTGATGAATTTCAGAGTACCTCTCAAGTGGCAGGATCTGTAAGTATCTTCCCTTATGGATAACAGTGGAATTTTTTTAAATGATTTGTTAAAAATTAGATTTTGTGTAGAGATAAAAGTTGTGCTTGCCAGGACAGTCATCCTAGAGAGAAAAAAAAGTTCATATGCCTAACCCTTCTGAAATTTTAGTTCTCTGACTGTTTAATTTTTTTCATTCTAGGAAGTGTGATGTTTTGAAATAGATTACTATAATCTCATAGAAAACCATATGTTGTTGGGCTTACATGTATAAGTGTCATTGAAAATGCAGTCATTTTATACTGTGTATGTTCTTAAATGTTAGTCAAATATCCGTTTCACCAGATAATATTCAATTTTACAGAATTAGTAGAACAAATTATTCAAACTAAATTTCAGTATGAAATTTGAAATTATACTATCTCAACTATAATTTAGCTTTTTGTTAACATTTAGTTGGAAACTAATAAACAGGGGGTGCCCGTTTAAAATGTGTGGCTAATTTATATATTTTTTAAAAGAATACAATATTATTCTTCATAATATTTTCATCAGTTCTTTCATTTTGAAATTCAAGAAAATCTTTGCAGTTTGCAGAAAACATAACAAGCAACAAAATAATTTTTTGAAAGTTACGTAATCAGAATTTTGACACTAGTTGTATTGCATCAGAAATTTGAATGTCGGTTAAAGGTTATATGCCTTTTTTTCTCAGGCATATAACTTGACAGCAGTTCTTTATTGCAAAATTATGGACAGCTGTCAGAGAACACATTAACTCCTGTTCAGCCATAGCAGTACTGGTTTACAGGACACCTTAGTGTTGATAAAGTAAGTGAAATAAGCGGGCAGTTTTTGTTACCTAAGAAAAAAAGAGCGGTATTAAAGAATAAAGAAAAATGACAGTGTTGATTGATCCTGCAGTCTTTCAGGCAGCTGATTAAGTGCTACTAATAAAGCTAAATAAAACTGAACCTATAGTATTTCTGACCACAGTTATCAAATCAATTGGCACATAAGGAGTTCCAGATCAAGTCCTAAATCTCTTTGAAAACTTGGAGTGCAAGAACGTCACAAAGCACTTACAGATATTGGGCTAAAGGAGTAAGGAGCAGAACTTCAGTTGCCATTGCTTTGAACTTCTTTCCCAGATCTCCTTTCTGCTTTCCACTAGTGAACACAGAGGTATAATAAATTTTGCAGCAATTTCTGAACCCATGTTTTTCATATTGATTTGGACCTGCAGCTCCCTGCTTTGATTTATCAGTTCTGCAGACATGTGGCATAGGGAAAGAGCAACAAATAAAATGAATTGCACAGGTAAATAAAGATACAATGAAAACATAAGATCATTATGTTTATTAGCAAAATCTTGCTACAGAAAACAGCCTTCAACTGAGTATTTTTAGACACATGCTCTGTGTGTACTTTCTTATGAATGGACAAAAAATATGCAGATGTATCATTTAGGCTGTGCTAGTTTTAGGCATAGGTAAAGTTGCCTGGAGCTGGCTACTGTTATTGCTGATACTGCAAAGAGGAGGCAAGAAGAGCAGTTGCAGCTATTGCTCTGCCCACCTAACCTCTTTCTAGGGCAAAGGCAACTAGCTTTATTTCTCTAAGCTCTTGGAAAATTCCTTTGCCTAATTTACTGAGGAGCCATAAAGCAGTAGCTGTTAGTTCATTTGCTTTTGTGGCGTTTTTTGTGGTTTTGTTTTTGTTTTTTTTCTTAAAGCTCTTGCTTAAATAGTGTGTAGCTAGCTGATTATGAATTTTTATCTCTTTATAATGGCTAGTAATTCAGAATAAAATTCAGCTATCCAACACTATGTTTGCTGCAGCTGTATATCCTCAAAAACAAAGAAAATGATGAAACTGTTGTTGCCTTTTAGTGCTCTTAAGGAATAGAGATCTGTTCCATGGTCTGCTTGTGACTTCCAGTGAGACCTGTTCTTTGACAATCTTTGCATAGAAAATATGGAAATAAAACTGAGGTTTCTTATAGGAAGGCTATGAAGATAAATGCATTCTTGCAATGGATTCCCACAAATTCTTCAAACCAGTAAGAAATATGCCTGTAAACTTACTTCACAATTGATACCAAAATACATTCTCATGACTTGGAATGGTTTTCAGATATTATGAGATATGAGATGCTATCTGAGATAAGAGATGAGGGAAAAATAGAATAAATATGATGTTGGTCAGACATTTCTCATAAACTGGAAAAATTGGTTCATGACGTTTACTCCGATGTGGATATTAAATGTTAAAATTAATGATCTTGTTCCAGGTGTGCCATGTTTGATACTGGCACTGCATTCCAATAAGGTAATATAGTCTATTGCTGGTTAAATGGATAATTTTCTTAAATTTCTCTTTACTCACGTATATTTGATGAATTTTCTTTAGAAGCACCTCAGCCTTCAGAGGAGAAGTGTTTTGAGAAAAAATGTGGGATAAAGCAGTAAGAATTATGCATAAGGTTTTTTAGAAGAGAGTTGTGGCTTCTTTTTTTCATGTCCTGTGTATAAGTCCGCATGTAAGATCTTCGATGTGGAGAATAATGCCTTCTGGATGTCAGTACTTATAAGGGAAAGGCAAAATCTATGTCTACAACATAGTTCGTGTAATTTATATAATAGTTATATTATGATTTTCCTATAACACTGTGAATGTTTACTGTTCTGTTTCTGAAGAATCTGGAAGTTTCTATAACTAGACCTTTTTCCCCTTAAACCTTTTCTAATAAAATCTTTTGCCATGCTTTTATTTTTCACAAAGACAGTTGATATTTGAAAAACCGTGACCTTACATTTTCAGTGTTTTGCAGTCCCAAACAAGGCATGCTGAATGAATAAATTAATAATGTTAGTAAGAAGCAGTCTGAAGTATTTAGAGGAATCAGCACTCTTCCTAAGTGTTTTGCAAGGATTCAAAGTAGAAACAAGAATTCAAAATGTCCTTAGAGATCCTAGTTTACTTCAGGGCTCATTTTCTGACAAATATTTAATGTAACAAAATGTGCTAGGCAAAATGCATAGATTTTTATTGTGATTTTTGCAGCATGGTGATCTCAGAGTACTATTTAACTTCATGTTTGTGTAAGTGAGTTTCAGAAAAATGTGGCTAGCAAGCTTTAAGAAATCACTGAAGTGTTATGAGGAAAAAGTTAGGTGGACCGGAATTCTGACAGAAATGGAAAAGTAAGGTATCAAGGGAAGTTACAAATTTAAGGTGACTAACAGAAAGAAAGAGGGCATGTGCAGTGGGCAATTCACATTGAGTAAACTTTACCTTCCCACTGAGTTGCTACTTCTACCACCTGGATCTAATAGGACTCATGCTTATTGTTTTATGTGAGTCTTTGCATTCAATAATCTTGCCTTGCATGTGCACATTAAAAAGGTATATTTTTCTTTGCAAATTATCCACGCGGGGCAAACCAATCCAAGTGTAACAAAAACTGTGGAAAAAAAGAAGTTCTCCAAGTCTGAAAGACATTTATGCATGAATTTGCCTTGGGTTTTTGCTCTTTATAACTCTGGGGAAAATAGTCTAATGAATTATTTTATAAAGGTGTTTTGGTTTATATATATTTTTTCCTGTTTTCCCTACCACTTTGGAACTTTTTATTTGCTTTCCTAGAAGAAATACACACATGAATTTTCTGTGATAAATAAAGAAATTCCTTAATGATAATTCAATTTGTGAAGTAACTTGAGGCTTCATGCACAAGGAAAAATTAAGCTTTTCATTCTTGCTATCAATCTATGTTGAATTCAGCTATATTCTGGTGATACAGGATTTAAATTGTAATTGTTAGAAATTTTCCTACCTTTTCCCACTATTTTCCCTGGGAACAATGCTGGGAAGTTACTTAATTACTTCTCCAAATTTGAGTATAATTGGGAGTTCTAAATCACCTAGATTTCAGTATTTAACTAGATCTATAAATTATTTGCTGCATTGGGGTCACAGTTTAGCATGTTAGTCATTAAAAGAAATATTTTAAGTTTCCGTTGCAGCGTCAGGAGCAACAGCAGTGTGCCAGTGAGGTAGTATGAATTATTAAGGCCATATTTACATATATGTACTATATGCGCAAAATTAGTGTGTTCTGATACAAAAGTTTTCAAATCCAGGTTAACTTTTATAAATATGTGGAAATTCAGGCCCATAAAGCAAGAAATTTTAAATTTTAACTTGCAATTTTAAATATTCTGTAAAAACACTAACAACAGATAACATTAGATTAGTACAACTCTTTCACAGCTAATAAAAAACCACCTGCAAATGTGTAATTATAATTCTTACTACAATTAGCAATACTGGATTGGAGAACTTAATATCAAGGTTCTTGGGGAAATAAGTGGCATATCCTGCAAGTTATATTAGTACATAGCTTGAATTACATACCTTGAATCACTTTTCTTGAGACTTCCCTGTTGTAGGACTATTTGCATAAAATAGATAGAGCATTTTGTACATAAAACTCCAAAAGAATTATTTCTTACCTTTAAAATTCTTAGTTAGGAGATTATCTGACGTACTTAAATTTTCCTTTTTTTCACTTCTTACCTGCTGGTGTTTTTATTTTTGCTGATATCATGTTGCATATTGTAAAACTCGAGCCCCCCAGGTTCCTATCTGACCCCTGTGATGTGTGGTGGGGGGCCCCTGCTCCCCACAAGTTCAGTTCATCAGGCATTGCACTCAGTGCGCAGTTGGTGCTCCCAAGGAGACCTTTCATGGGGTGGACACAAGGGCAGATGTCTTTTGGAGTGAAAATACCCATTTAAAAAGACATAATCCTCTAAAATGTAATTCTGAACTTAAAAAAATACATGTATGTATATAAAAAAAATTTCAATGAGCGCCTTGTTTTTACCTGTCTGAAATTTGGTTTCTTGAGCGTGACAAATTAAAAAATGTTATTCCAAATAACAGTAAATAAAACAGGACTGAAGCTTAGGAAAAAAGTGTTCTGATTACATTTCAGAAACTGAAACAAATGTGATTCCCAGGTGCCTTCATATTTCCTCCTTCCCTTTTACCTGTAAACAGAAGAAAACTGTATGTAAGTTAACCCAAACTACCATTTTTTTTTTTTTGTGTAATGTGTAGCCTAAAATGTGCTGGCTGTCTGCCAAGGGAAGCAAAAAGCTTGTAATTTCAATTACATGTCATTTCAAGTAGAAAAGTAGAACGGGCACTAATGTGGAAGGTGGGGATTAGAGGTGGCTGCCAATATTGGCAACAGAACTCTAGGAAGGTTTATTATTTTTTACAGTACCAAAAAAAACATGGTTACTAGCTCACCTTATGTCCTTGAACATACTAGGGATGCAGAAAGAGTAAATATTTTGTGAACTCCTACAGAAAATGCATGTTGTGTTAAGAATCTTCAAACAAAATATTGCATGAAAAGTTTCACTGCATGAATAACTGCCTTTGCCAGCTGCTTGGTCCAGTCGAAAGGGTCACTTGAAAACAGGTTGACTGGGGAAGTGGTCTGTTTGCTAGCATCCCTTCTAAACCGCTACATTGCCCTGATGATTTAGTTGCCGTTCCTGAAAGGAATACTTGCAGTGATAGAACAGCACTGGTAATTCTGGTGAGGAAATTATGTTATATTCCTAAAAAGTGCTGCTTTGCAGAGATACGGTGGCAATTGTTATGGCAATTTAAAGTGCAACCCCCACTAAGTAACTGGAACTGAACAGGATGTAAATAATTGAAGAATTTGTCCTATTATCATGTCTGAAAGTGGAACAAGAGCTTGTGTGAAAGTGTGTATTTGAATTACTTTAGAACTGTTAATTTTATGTAATGCCTACTATTTATGTTACAGAAAGTAGGACTTGATATTTCATAATATTTTGCATAAAATGTTATGTATTCTACATAGAAAGCACCAGACTGACTATTCTAAATGAGGACACCATTTTCTTAACTGTTTCATGTGTAAATGTAAAATAAGATTAAAAGTATTCCCTTTTCTTTTTTTGTGTATAAGTCTCAAGCAGTTTGGACCCTGGATGCTATGGGTGTCAGACCTGGAGGTTCACCAAGGCAGAAACTCTTGAAGGACTCCTTAGCAGCAAAAGAACTTCAGACCATGGAGAAACATCTGGCTGGTATGTATGGTAGCAAGGGATCATACGTAAATGCCTAGGAGCACTCACCCATCCAGCTCTGCCAATAGATGTAGGAAAAAAATTAGCTGTCTCATATACTGATGAGAATACATAAAAACTTTAGACTTCCCTTTTTTACATTGAAGAGAAACAGCACAGTGATTGTTGTGTTTGTAGATGTAATGAACTTCACTGTAATTACAGTAAATACAGTAATTAAACTGCGATAAAGCTGTGTTAAATATACTGAAGTCTGACAGATTAATAACATACTTTTGTTTTGTTTTGTTTTCACATTTCACCAAGAGTTAAGCAATAAAGAGGTGCTGATGCTTCACCTACGGTTAAGTAGTCTTTAGAAAAGGCTGAAGTGGACTTTTAATTTGAGAATAGATTGCTTTGCAGGAAAAAACCACCTTGTTCATGAGAAACATGGCTAAGTGAAGTCTGTTAACTTGCGTGCTGTAGTCATATATTATGCATGTTATTTGTCATACGGTGAATGCTGCTTTTCGTAGGCCAACTCTATCAGAAGTACGCAGAACTGGAACATAAAGACTGTGCATGTAAGGTGGAAGGAGAAATGACATGTATCTGACCCTTGTTTCAAGTAATTCACAGTAGGACAGAGAACTTAGCACTTTTATTGTGATTTTCTAAAAGAATTTGGACATTCATCCTACCAATAATACTGGTGTGAAAAGCTTGGGAGCTGTATCCTCTGTAGAGAGAGATACAGCTGCTGTATTTCTGTCCAGGGGCTGTTGCAGCTTAAGTTTTTGCTTGGAGTGGAACAAGAACTAAAAATTATGATATCTATAAACATCTCCTGGAAGAATCAGCTCATATAATAATGCTGTGGTTTTGCTTAGCTTTATTTGTCTTGTACATTTTCAAAAGTCCAAGTGTATCTATTATCAGCAAGCCTCCTTGTTTCAGTTCTCTTACCAAGCTCTCTGGAACCTATTAATTCTACCTGGTGCTAGGCAGTCATTTAGATGCCTGGATTATGACTTGGGTTATCTGTGTGATGACAAAATGTGGTCCTCTGTCTCAGATATACCTTCTTAAGGAACCTGGCTTTCCCCTTGTGGGCTACGGGATGGGTAAAGCTCACTCCTAACATAAGGCACAATTTGATGCCCGTCTCTAAATTAGGGACTAGCACCAACTGCCAGGAACTGCCTCGGTACCTTGATATTTGCAAGCAGCATTTTTACAAAATTGGATATTGAAGCAATCAGTTTTCTTTTTCCTCACTACACATGGCTCAGTGATACTTTTGTCTAAGATTCAGTATCTTCTTTATGTCACACATAAGCAGAGAATATATGCTTTTCCAATAATTAATTCCAGTATCTTGCCAATTTGGTTTGTTATACTGATTCTGTGGTGACTGGATACTTCTGGAATATATTTTACCACAAGAACTGTTAAATGCATAAACAGTTTGTAAGCACGTTGTGAATCATATCCTTATTCTGGTATTTATGATATGAAAGTAAAATGCCTTTGTGTTGATCTGTTGTTTGCATTTTATTTTCCTTTAAATGACATTGACAGAGGATTAAAAAAAATCCTAAGTCATAATTAAATTCTGGTATTTACTATGGATCAGATAATACTGGAAAGCTGGAGATGTGTGATTTTTTTTTTTCTTGTTGAAAAGCTTATATTGAAGCAAAATAGAAAAGAGGATGCATGCTAAATAAAACAATTACACTATGTAAACATGTTAATTATATGTGGAGAGATTATTAGAATAATTGGTTTCTCTGCAGGCTTGATTACCATGTGGGATGAAGGAAACATGAGCTAGAATAAAATGTTTATTTAACTCTTATTAAATCATTCAATAGTCAGATAATTTCTTAGCATACTGAACAATCTTGTGGAAGTTAGAGGTCTGTAATTTTGCAAAGCCATAGGCTAAGCTGGATCTTTAAAGGAACATATTCCTCATTTGGTTTAAATTAGGTAGCCCACATTGCCATTTATTGGCCCCTGAATTTTTGCCAGACACAATACAAGTTCCAGAGTGATATGTGTTGATTTTTGAAAAAAAGCAGCCGCAATGGAAGAGTACTTCAAGATGTAATTATTTCAAAACTGAAATAACTAATTTTAAGATGTCGGCAAGGTTACAATTAGAAATATTCTTAACTGTGTGCTAGAAACAATAACTATGTTTTGAGATTTGCTATCAGCAAAACATTTGATGGTTAAAGAGTTGATCTTTAAAGAGCATTGGAAATGTGTGGAATATCTTGTATTAGACTAGTAACATGAAATAAATATATCTTATTTTTGTGTTTTCAAGGCATTCTTATAAATGACGCTAAGGGCAGCACATTATTTTTACTACAGCATTCCTACTAGTCATTATTTTACATACAGCATTCCTAATATATATTAGTGGTCAATGGCTCAGTGTCCAGATGGAGTTCAGTGGCAAGTGGTATCCTGCAGGTGTCTGTTCTGGGACTGGTGTTGTTTAGTATCTTCATCATCAATGACATAGATGATAGGATTGAGTGCACCTTCAGCAAGTTTGTGGGTGTCACCAAGTTGAGTGGTGAGGTTGACACCCCTGGGGGGTGTGATGTCTTTCAGAGGGACCTTGACAAGCTGGAGAAGTGGGCTTGTGAAAACCTCATGAGGTTCAACAAAGTGAAGTGCAAGGTCCTGCATCTCGCCTGGGGCAACCTTCAGTATCAATACAGGCTGAGGGATGAAGAGATTGAGAGCAGCCTTGCAGAGAAGGACCAGGGGGTCCTGGTGGATGAAAAGCTGGACATGAGCTGGCAATGTGTGCTTGCAGCCTAAATGGCCAACTGTATGCTGGGCAGCATCGGAATAAGCATGGCTGGCAGGTTCAGGGAGGTGATTCTGCCCCACTGCTCTGGTGAGACCACACCTGCAATACTGCATCCAGCTCTGGAGCCCTCAGCATGGGAAAGAGATGGACCTGTTAGACTGGGTCCAGAGGAGGGCCACAAAAAATTGTTAAAGGCCTGGAACATCTCCCTTATCAAGAGAGGCTGAGAGAGTTGGTGTTGTTTAGCTTGGAGAAGATTCCAAGGAGACCTTATTGCAGCCTTTCGATACTTAAAAGTGGGCTTGTAAAAAAGATGGGGAAAAACTTTTTAACAGGGCCTATAGCAATAGGACAAGGGGTAATGGTTTTAAACTGCAAGAGGAGAAGTTTAGACTAGATGTTGGAAGAAATTTTTTATGCTGATGGTAGTGAAGCATTGGAACACCTTGCCCACAGAGATGATAGATGCCCCATCCCTGGAATTATTCAAGCTCAGGTTGAATGGGGCTCTGAATAACTTGTTCTAGTTGAAGATGTCCCTGCTCGCTGTAAAGGTGTTGGACCAGATGACCTTTAGAGGTCGCTTCCAACCCAAACCATTCTATGATTCTATACTTACTGGTAAACATAAGTGAAAGAAAATCTATATTCAGTTTAGAGTCTATATCTCTGCAGACTTAATTACTGCTATAAAAATAAAAATGAAATGCTTATTTTATATAAATTCACTTAATAAGCGTTTAAATCAGTACAGCCTTGCTGATTTACAGCTTCTGGGACTGTGATTTATACAGTTTAATAGGAAATGGTATTGCTTTTCTAAAGATTACCAAATGTCCCTGTCAGAACTAAGTTACAGTGTAGTACGTGACAGTGAGAGTGAAAATTCACAACAACTGTGTAAGATATAAACTTGAGTAAACTTTTCCTTAAGGATGACATTTTTGCTTGCAAGGACTTTTAGTATGTTAGCAATGCTAACCTAATTTCCAACTACCCTCACCTATCTTTGCTGGATGTATCCGAGTTAATTCATTAGAAGCATCAATATGATATCAATTAATTTGGAACACTCTTTTCACCACTACCCCTGATCTGTTCTGTTTTTAAATATGACCTTATTCCTTATGGCTGTGGGAGGGGTAGGGACTGGACCACCAAATGGTGGCTACCTTTTCTGCTTGGATTCTTCATGTTGGTGACCCTGTTACCTGTTGTGGCACTTATGGCAGACCAGAACACTAAATTCAGATTCAAGCAGGATCACAGATCCAGATGTACTGGAGTTCAAGGGTTATTTCCCCCAGAGTTTTGGTTGGGCAATAGACAGCAAGGCTGGATGCAAAGTCTCGCCTTGAACCAGTTTTGGATTGCCTTTCGCTGCAGCTGGGGACGACAAGTTTAGCACAGTGCTCCATTTTGGTTTGATGCTAATGAGAAACTGAGAAAAAGCTACAGAGAAATAACTTTAAAGAAATGAGAGGGATTTTCATAGGTTGTATTGACATTCTATGAAGTGGTAATATTTTTTTTTTCCTGTGGGATAGCTGCGTTTGCAGTAAATCAAATGTGAAAAACTTTGAAGAAATGTTTGTCAAACATTTGAACTATCAATTCTGGTGCCTTATATTTTAAAAGTTGAGTATATTTTCTCTGCGCAGCTTCTGGTTGTCACTTACATTGGAGAAAATCAGTGAGAGCTTTAAACCATAGAAACAGAAACTGAATTTCTTTCTTTCTTTCTTTTCTTTTCTGTTTATATGTCTGTGCACAGATATTGAGAAAGACCTAGCACTATGGGAAGAAGCAAGGCTCTCAAGAAGCCCCAATATCCAACATCATAGTATAGTTACGCCAGACCATCAAGGCAATCTTCAAGCTACACAGAGCCAAAATCCAAGGCCCCAGATGCCGACTCAGATGGGGAAGAACATTCAGCTCCCAGGAAACAAATCACCACCGCTGCCCTCTAACAGCAGAACACAGGTCTCCAGTGTTGCAAACAGTAGGCCTCCAACGCCCGGTACACAAACCAACAGGCCACCAACTCCATCAGCGCCGGGGAGCAGACCCGTGACCCCGAATAGCTTGCTGTCACGGCCTCTTACCCCTAGCAACCAAGGGAGCAGGGAAGGCATCATTAGTATGCAAAGAAGCAGATCTTTGACATCTAAGAGCCAAATGGGGAGGACCCACAGTGCTGCTTCAGGGCTCTCTGTACAAATGAGTGGAGACATTGTTGGAACTGTCACTACTCAGAGAAGCAGTTTATCAGAAGTAAGATTTTCGATTTAATGTTTTTGCTATGTTTAAGAGCTACAATAACGTGAAGACTAGATTGTGTTTTATGTTGAATTAATGTCAGCATACTTAACGTGACTTACTACTCTGAAAAGAACTTGAAATATAATGATGAGAAAATTAGGAAGGAATTGCTGCTCAGCTTTGAGCGTTACTGATTAGAGAATATCAGGATTATTACAGAAATCATACAGAAACACTCGTGCCCCCCAGATTTTCTATGAGCTCTGTAGGGTTTTGCCTGCATGATGCACAGCAATTTCATTAGCTTTACAATTTCTAATAGATGCGTACTTCTGGAATATTAAACACAACTTTATCTTACGTATATGATTCCAGGGTATTTTTTTCCTGCTGTCCTGGCAATGCATAATATTTCCTTGGTCTGCTATTTCTTTTTTTCTTCTTGGACACATTGGAATGATTATTTTTGACATTGCTGAATGGACAAATTTTTCGAAATGCAAAACTGAACTGCAATCAGAAAGTGTCCAGCATTGTTGAATCAGCCCAGTACTATATGCGTGTTAACTAGGCTGATTCAGAGCATAAACACTTCCTGTCCCATATTAATGGCTTTTATAGGATTAGTCTTTGTTTAAAACAAAACAAAAGCTTGAAGTACCTTGTAAATTTTGAGTGGTATTCTCCTCTGCTAACCTTAGCTGCCTTAAAGATAACTTTAATATGTGGGCAGTGGAAACAAAAGCACCTGTGAAAGAATAGCTCTGCTGTCTATCTCAGATACATGCCTTACAAGGGTGAGTTTTTTCCTCAGGAAATGCCAGTCCTTCTATACTGATTTGAGATGTAACTGTATGTCTAGACTGCTAATTTTTTAATGGTGGAATAAGTAGGTTCCCACCATTTATTACCAGTGTCTTTGTAATTCATTTGTCAAAGCCTGGAGAGCTTTCTACAAGACTGAAAAAATATCACACATTTAGATAATTTTTTCTGAGTAGTATCATCAGTTTTAAGAAATCTGTTGGGTATGACACTTGACATAATGTATTATCAGTCTAATGTGATGGGGTTTTAAAAAAATGTTATTTATAATAATATTGTTTAGAAATGCTTGTAGGAAAATAAGAGATTTGATACCTTGTATAATCTTGCAATTAAGTATGTGGCCTCCATTTTTATGAAAGAAAGGAAATGAGGCACAGATAACCCTAAAGAATTCGGGGGGGAAATCGTAATTAAATTTTGTGGTGGAAAATAATCCTTATTTTGGTGCTTGAATGGCAGTGCACTAGGCCCATCACTCGAGCTACTTCTTCACCTAGAATTAGATATCCAGCTTAAAGACATGAGGACTCAAGGTGACTACAGTTCTATTGAAACTAACTTCACTGATGGCTGATGTATTTTCAACCCAGAAGTTTTCCATGGAAAAAATATGTAATTGTAACAAGTTTCTTTTTGAACAAACAAAACCCCTTTGTCTCTTGTTTGGAGGGGTGGTTGTGTTTGTGTGTTGGAAATCTCTCACATATTAGAAAATGAGAATAGAAATGAATGTTTAACTAAAAATGTTCAGAGGAAATGAAGGGTTTCACTGTTTCCTACTAAATGCTTCCCTCCTCTTTTTCTTTCTTTCTTTTTAAGCAGTTCTATTCTTAACTGATACATAGTCATGTGATGCCAGCTAGAATTATTGTAAAGACTTCTGAAAGTGCTCTATAATGAGCACGGCATCTCCACCAAGGGACATCCAGTCTGTCCATCACTTCTGGTCTTTCCAGTAACAAGACAGGCAATTAAAAATGCTTCCTTCCACAGCCTTTTTGTAGTTAGAGGTATAATAACCAAGAGTCCCATTTCATTTTCTGTGACTTGTTACTTCTGTTTGCCAAGTTCCAAGCTTTCCTGATAGGTCTTACTATAATTGTCCTGTTATACTTTTAATATATGTATATATGTCTCAAATACTTTAAGAAATAAGCAATATTATTACCCTGTTTTACAGTTAGAATAGCATGTCCAGTTTTGTCCAGTAAGCCCACTATAAAGCTGGTAATAAATCTCAGCATTTCTATGCAGATCTTATCCTCTGTTATAATCCCTTCTATATGTGACAAATTCTTTTCTTTCTCGTTATTTACTGGATACAATAGTATGTTGGCTGCTAGTGACCCAGCTCAAACCCTGTTTATCCTTTCTTGACCTGCACAATTGACCTTTGACATAATGGAAACTCGTCTTGGAACTAGCTTTGCTTTCGAGGGGAAAGCTGCTAATATGACACATTCATACTGAAGACCTTCCTCTGTCAAGCTCTAAAGACCCTTGGATGTGGAAAAGTAGCTGACAGAGGTCTGGGCAATCTGCTACTCCCCGACTTGTGTTCAGAGTGTTATACTGGAAACCATGGGAGCTATTTTAAGCTGTCTTTGCCCACAGAAGTTCCTGATCTCTTAGAGAGGTGGGTTTAGGCAGAACATACCCAGGAAGTATCTCTGTTTAATGACATTTTTTGCCACATTAGAAGTTTCCCCGTGCTTGGGCCCATGTGATTTTATCTTCTTGTGTCACAGCGTATCTCTGACTATTGAAACGAATTTTTAAAAGTCAAAGGTTGCCTAGAATAGTAGAAGAACAAGTTCTGTCTTTCATTTTACTTTTACAGATCACAAACATATAAAACTGAAGGCTGATGCTGTAAATTATTTTACGACTTTCAGTGTAGGTTTTGTATCCTTTTTCTGTATAAAAACAGTGAAATAAAAGAAAGAAAATTGCCTTTATTCTTCTTAGACTTTTGATGTGAGCTGGGAAATTCCACTAGATGCAAGTACACTGTGGCAACATTGCCAGTCCTGTAGAAGATACTATGATAAGATTTTGCAAGTAGTTCTGTTTCCTTACTCTTATGTAGTGTTAGTGGAATTAAGCAGAAAGAAGTTTATACGTATTTAATGAGAATAAGCCAGTTGAAAAGGTTACTGGGTACTAGGAGCATGTTTTAGCATAGGAAGCTTGAATTAAAGAATTCAGAATCTGCATGGATTTACAGAGTGTGCTGTCATTTATTTATGAGGAATCTTAACATATCTCTCAATACCTTATGGTCGCTTCCTAGTTTGTAATGGGTTTCAGAGTAACATAACAAGTCTAAAATACAAAATTTTTACAGATAAATACAATTCAGGGGTCTTAAGTTGTAGTAAAGTTTATGCTGTATCTCAGGATGGTTTTATCTTGTTATAACACAAATCTTAAATAATTTGGCAAAAACTTAACATATCAGCTGTTAAGAATGGTTTAAGGTTTTTTAATGCTTAAGCCTTATAATGACCTGAGATTTTGTAGATGAGTTTCTGCCTCTTGACACACATAATATTACAAAGTTCTAACAGGTGTGTTTTATTATCAGCTCTGTTCAAGGTTGAATTGATTTATAGCAAAAAAATTCTACCTGGAGAAATATTTTTATTATCTCTAGAAAACTAATAAATCATGGTTCCAAATCCTTTGGCAGAGATGCTTTTATGTATTTGCCGTATTCTTTGGTGTTTTGTATACATTGGCAAAAGAATGTTGAAACCTGCTTATATTTAGGATGGATTCTTTTAAAGTGACACAATTCAATGATGGTTATCAATAGCTGTTGAAATGAAAATACTAGTGAGTCCTTTGTTTGCCATTTTGTTTTCTGAACATTTGGAATTTTACAATCACTTTATTTATCCAGGTAGTTTAAAGTGGTATTCAGTGATCTTTATTGGTCTGTTATTGCCAATAACAGGAAATTTCAGCTTATTTGAATACAGCATTAATACAAATTCTCTTCCTAGTAACTGGAGTACAGAGCACAGCTCAATGTCAAGAGGACTTTCTTTTTGGTCAGATACTTCTTTTGGTTAGGTACTTTATGTTCTGCTGCCTGCCTCAGTTCTTTTGCTCTGTGTTTTTGGAACATTAAAAAGTATGCTGCTCGGTGTCAGAGCCACTTGCTCTTACTGCAAGAATCCTGTTCCATGAACTAAAACATTTTGCCTAATACAATGCTGTAGTCAGCACCCTTCACAAACTGTGCACATTTGAAAAGGCAAAACCTGCATAAGATCTGAGGTTTCTTCCTGAGCTTAGTGTTGAGTGGCTGCAGCAGGCTTTGTGGATTTTTTAATAGATTACTAACAGTAACAGAGTTACTCCCAATGAGTTATTTTTCAATTGAACAGCATTAGGTTTCCAAGAATGGATTTAAATAAGGCTGGGTTTTATTTTTAAACCAGATAACCTAACAATAAAAACTATGCTGTAGTGCTATGCTATACAATTTAACTTTGAATATGTAGATTCTGGTTTTCAGCTGGTGTAAAAGGGGAGGGGGCTATTACTTGCCTTGTCTTTCAGGTGCTTGTAAGAATCTGGCCAGTAATTTTATGATATCTAGCCAAGTTCTGTTTTAGAGACTGGACTTGCATGTTTGAACTGCTTTTGAAAATAAAGCTATGCATTCCAGTCTTCTCTCTTACCTTGAACATCGCAAAGGAGACTGTAAAAGTATTTTATATGTCTCTGTGTGTATATTCTGACATACTTGTGTGTGTGTATGTAAAAATGTTTGTATACACATACATACTTACATAATACTGCAAAGGAGGTAAATGTAAGAGATTTTATAAAGCATATATTCAGCTGCATATGGATTCTTAACTGTGTAAAACATTTGTATTTTAATGCTTAGAGGTTTAGGATATCTTGGAAACAAAAAGTTCTCTATCAATTTTCCATCCTGGGCTTTCTTCTTCTCCAATAAAACCGTAGATTCTAAATCAAGTTTCAGGTCCTTGTTCTTACTAGACTGGAGACAGTGAAAGTTCTGAAAAGTCAAAGCCTTACTTAAGCAAGGTGTGCATGACATGTCTAGGCATATTCTGAAAACTTCAGTGACATGGAATATCTTCATTAAGATATTTTCTGTATTGCTGCATTTCTAAGATGAGGCTGTATATCTGTAGCTATATCAGATAGCTATCTAGAGACCATTCTTTTTTTTTTCTGAATAGATTAATGAGAATTCAATAAAAAATTCTAGGGAGCCTGCATATTCCTTACATTCTGGTTTTATTTCACAGCAAGATTTTTTTAACTAAAGGCTTTCTCCTCTCTAATTAATTGAGGCTAGAGTGTTTGCTACAGTCTGCATTTATATAGAACCATTCTCTGTCATTTTGTCTAAAATAGATCTGTTTGTGACAGGATGAATTCTTACAACAGCTTCAGCTCGCTCATCAACCTTGGATACTGCCGAGTGACACAGAAAGTGAAGGAGTGGAAGCTGACCAAGACAAATGTAAGTATCTTTGTTAGGACTAGGTAATATGTCAAAACCCCTCAAACTTTTAAATTGCCTTTCTCATATCATCAAATCCTGTGAAGGTGCCATGTCTGTTCATAGGAGCTTTTCTCATACATACCAATTACTCATTTGTTTGAGGGCTGAACTTCATGGAATTGCTTTACATAAACTTTCCTGCAGTCACTGAACATTGGCAAAATGATCACAGACCACAGTTTACTTTGCTAAGTGAAACAATTTGTTCTGATGCGTTAAAGCAGCTGTTCCAGTGAAGCAGCATGAAGCTGAAACAGATAGTCTGTTTAGTAAATATGTATTGACAGGCAAAAAAAACCCACAAGCAAAACCCCAGTAGCTCTGAAAGGTAGAGCCTGCCTCCTCTGGCCTGTGACTTCATTATCTCTATTTTGCCTGCATTCCTTTGAATTCTTCTATATGAAAAAAAGTTCTTAATTACACAAGTAATTCTTAATATCCTGCACTCTTTGAAGCAGTTGTCTAATCATGAAAGGAAAGGTCAGCAGGATCGTAACTTAAATGACAGAACAAGTAACAACAACTAACGTGCTATAAATTGCAGTACATTCAAAGGGTAGCAAGTCATATCTGCCTAAAAGGCACCTGTAAATAATCTTGCTGAAAATATTAAATGTTTTGTATTTTCTTTTTAAATTTATAGTAGCTTTATTTTCTGTGATGGTGGATATGCAAACTATTTTGTATTGTATTTTAGGTGATATACTTAAAAAGAACAGATGATTTAATCAACACGTTTAGAAAACTTAATACATTTTACTAAAACTGCTTTAAACATGCAGAACTAAAATTTAAAATGCCACTTTCTTCTCACAATGGAAGAGTTGTGCATGAGACAAATGGTTAATAATACTCATGCCAGGTAAAGAGTTTGACTTTGAAATTTCAGTTTACATAGTGGGATACTGAAAACTATGTGCTAGTTTCTTAAAACTAGCACAGTGTTAAAATGAAGTTCTATGTTTCTGGCTGATTTTAGTCTAAAGCTGGTAAGTCCAGTTTGACTTGCACCTGAAACTCTCATTTGTCTTCAGGCTAAAGCTCACCATAGGTGGCTGAAGGCTGAGCCTGTCACCTGTCCTCTCTGTGCATGTGAATTTTCATTTGTATTTTCTCTAATGAATTTACAGTCACACCAGCATTGTTAGCACTGCACAGACATAGACTTGGTGCTAATTGTGTGACATGGGAGACTGATGTTTCAGGACACATCGGATGCACACTATGGCTCTTTTATAGCTGCTGCACCTGAATTGCATGGCTCTGAGGACTTATGAGCATCCAAAACCCTGTGCTGTAAGTTTCCAAGAATCACACTGTCCAGTGTGAGGGAGTAGTAAATTATAGATAGAATTGTTGATCCTACCACCCGATAGTAGAGAAGTTAGTTGCGTAACTAACAACAATTGCTTTTCCTGACTCTGATGGCACAGAGAATGGAGAAGGGAAAAAAGGTAGCTGTAAGTTATAGCTTCTGTAGCAAAGAGGAACTTGCAGCTGTTTTGAAAGTACTTAAAAGCCTGTGTAGTTAACTGCTGCACTTATAAAAGGTGCAGTCTGTTTAAAGTCAGTCCTTCTACTAATATAACTAAAGCAATAGAACAAAAATGTTTGATCAAAACAATACTTCCTGTGTCTTAAGTCTAATAATGTTATTAAAAATAATAATGTTATCGCCTCCATCTGAGGTTATAGGCTGGTGTCATTGGCAAGCAGATAGTGCAGAACTGCTGCTGCTGACAAAAGAAGCTGACAATTCCCAGTTGTAAAGTGGAGAGTCAGTGAGGGATTTGCTGATGCCAGTGTGTGTAGGCAGAGCAGCTGGCAGAATTACACATAATTTTTCACACTTAAATTAATAAATCTGTGTGGATGTTGCACGTGTGATTTAGTGTTCAGGGGGCCCAAGAGTTCATAATTTATGAGTCAGAGCAGAAGAGCTGCAAAATTAATCTTTACAATAGCAACACCTGTTCTTTGACTCCGCTTTTAATAAATTATATGAGAATAATATTTACCACATTCTTTGACTACTTTGCGTTAATAGCAGCCAGGTGTAAAGTTAGTTTTTGGTAGTGGGAAAACTAACCACACAAAAAGAGAAGCTATATGAGTCACCTTCAGTTGTTTTAAATTAATTAATACCTTTTGGTTAGTGTTCTACCAGAAAATGAATGGAGAAGTGTGGGGGTAACAGTTTCAAATGTAGTCACATGTAGGCGTTAAAGATACTGTTTTCAAAGCCAATGATGGCTGAACAGAATTGGGTCACTTTGTCATCTCAACATCTCCAAACAAACATCATTTGCAAAACAGATATGACAGCACACATCTTGTCTTATGGAAATGTGATCTAGATTCTCAGTTCTTGTAAATCAGACTTCAGGCTCTATGACAGCATTTTAAAAATGTATCTTTATCAACAAAATCCAAAGAGAACTGGAAGCCAATAGTATTTAAAGCTTCATACCAATTTTGACAAAATTGGAAATCAAAGTTATATAAAAGAGTGATGGTTACAGCTTAAAATATTTGTTATGCTAAACAAGGGAAAAAAACCCAGTTGTTGTTTACTTTTTTTTGCATACCATCTCCTTTTCTTTAATAAGTTTTAATTGCTTAAGTGCTTAATGAAGTTTGTGGACACATGTCAGAGAGATACAGGTGTATAATTATTTACTCTTGAAATGTAAATTTTGTTATTAAAAAAATAGGAATCAAAATATGCTTTTTAAAGAACCACTATCATTTAGTAGCTAACTCTCTTCTGCCTTTGATACTTTGCACACACTGAGCAAAGAAGATTGAAAATGGCCAAGGCAATATTATCCATAATCAAGGGTTTATAGTTCTTTTGTGATTTTAGTATCATTAAAACAACTGTAGGCAAGGCCTCATGTATCTTCGTCCTCAACTGTCAGCCTGAAGACAGTTCTCCATTACTACCTGTTGTCGTCTGCATGTGTGATGATTCTCTGCAGGCAGTGTTCCGAGGAGCATAGAGATCATTCTCGGAAAAAAAAGAGAGATGAGGAGAAAATATTTACCACTTCCACAATACTTCAATTTGCTGAGAGTTCTTTGAGTTGATGAAAATAATTTTCTTCTTGATGCGGTACTGATGCAAGAAGGCAATAGAGCTGCACCTACAACTGTCAGAGCATTTCTTAGCCACCTTTTAGGAGAAGAAATTCAGCCTTTTGGGGGACTAGAAAGAGTCAGCTTGAATTTTGCCTTGAGAACAGGTCCTACAAATACTGCTAATTGGAAATTTTTAATGTATCACTAGCTTCTGAGACCCTTTAAAAGACAAAGACTTTTGATGTAATTTGACCTACTATGTATAGTCCTGGCATGCACTTGCTTCCTAAAAGCCCAAGTCTGCTTTGTTGTGTCCCTTACTCAAGAAGTAACCTGCACAGCACATTCCCCCAGGTCTCACAGCTTTGGAAGCAAAGGTTCCTTACCTTCAGTCAATCCATTTGGCAGATGTACATGATAGGTGAATAATGTAGACTCTTGGCAAACTTGCTACTCAGTTAATCCGTATTAAATATGTACATATGTGTATGTTGTGGTTTAACCTGGCAAGCAGCTAAAACGACCACATACCTGTTTGCTCACTTGCGCTACAGTTGAATGGGAGAAAGAATTGGAGAAAAAAAATGTAAAGCTCGTGGGATGAGATAAAAACAGTTAAATAGATGAGAAGAGGAAAAGAATAATAATAATTACAATTATAATGCTAAAAGAATATACAAAATAAGCAATATTTCCAGCTTATTGTGCATCTCCTGCTACCTGTTTGACAGGCCACTATGAGAAGCTGAAAAGTCCTTGATTGCTTAGCAACAACTAAAATATCAGTGTACTATCAACAATATTCTCATTCTAAATTCAAACCATAACACTATAGCAGTTACTAAGAAGAATGTTAACTCTATCCCAGTTAAAACCAGGACAGTGTATATACATTCCTTTTCCTAATTCACTTAAGGCATATCCGTTTCTGTAGACAGTGTCACAGTAAGAAGTGTGGCTGCTATTACTTCACTCTAACTCCAACTTGCCAACAGAAGGACTAGATGCTTATTTCTAGCTCAGCTGATCTGGGGCAAGGCTTGAGCTGTCACATACTGACCTATGGCAAGAAACTTAAATGTTTTGCCACTAACACATCTGCAAACTCTTTTCTAAGTTTGCAGTGGAAGGTCTACTGCTGATAAATCAGGGCGGATTGTTGGGGAAAAAAAGTTTCCACTTCATTCATTCTGGTACTGGTCTTGAAATTCTGCAGTCAAATGCACTCTGCTGATGACTTCAACAGGTGTTGAAGAAAACCTTCATTTTTCTATTCTGCACAAACATCCACCTAGGAAAAAGACCCAAGAATGAAAGACGTTTTTTTGTAGAATCAAGAAATTCCAGCTGTGTTCCAGTAAAATTCCAAATGGTGCACTATTTTTCCATGGGTAAAATACCTTACACTAAGCGAATTCGCATGACTAAGCAATTAGGTTTTCTTAATTATGGAAGTAAGTGTTCCTTAGATTCAGAAAACTGCTTGATCAGAGTTTACAATAAGGAGGAGTTAACTGTTTGAATATGTTTTTACTGTAAAAGTTTCCTTTTGTTGGAGCCAGGTACTACTCTGTATGAGTAAGAGTAACACAATTGAGCTTAGAGCAGCAGCTGTTGATTGTAACCTTTATGACATTAGCACAAACAAATTCCTTTTATGTCAGTCAAATTCAGCTGTTTGTATTTGTGTTCTGTTCTAATGGAGTATAGCAGTTCTGGAAAGATCTCTTTCGGTGGGTATGAGTTTAGGGCTAGGCTAGTTTTGGTTTCTCTAGGGAGCATGGTAGTTATGAGGCATTGCTTAAACGTATTAGTCAATTATATGTCTGGTGAATAAGAACATAATATTTGTAGTTGGGAATTTTAATGAATAGTAACTTCACTATAAATTTGTGAGATTTTGTCCCAAAACTGAATCCAGGTTGGACTTTCATTCCAGGGTGACTTTCATTCCAGATTAATGAATCTTCTGGAGGAAATTACTTGCATCTTTCATTTAATATCGCAAGAGTGCTAATGTCAACTGGAGTAAAAAAAGTCATATCTCTCCAATGCACACTTTCATATGTTAAAGAAGATATATCGTGGTTCATTCTCCCTACCAGTGTTTAGCTAGGTATTTTAGCTTGAGACAGTTTTATGCCCACTTCAGAATTGACCTACCAGTTGGGATTGTCTTCCTCTAAACAGAATTTCTACAGGCCTTTTGGATGGTCTTGGCTGGATGTCTTGTAAAACCTATAGCTGAAGGTGCACCATTTCATGTAACTACTTTTTGAGTCTGAAAATCAGAGAAAAAGGTTTCCAGGCATGGAAATTTGCCTTCTTGGATTTAATTATTTGTATATAGTGAAACAAATTTAGAGGTTGCCATTACTTCTACCAGACGTTAGATGACTGTTGGATGGTGAAGGGAGGGGAAAGTTGGAACTAGACTCAAGATTCCTCTTTTTAGAACAGATGTGCTTAAATCTAAAGCTGCCATTATTTCCTTATACTATTAAGGCTTTAGTTCATGTCACTTTGTTTCTACTGACTAATATTTGGTTTCTTCTTGTAAAAGTTTGCATTAAACTAAATATTTTGGAGGAGGGAATTTTCCATTGTAGTAAGGTAAAAACTTCACTTTTTTTTTTTTCCCCAGTGCAGAAAGCTGTTTTTAGTCCAGCCTCCAAACCTAAGCATATATTTTTCTGCAACTCGCATTATTATAGTAAACTTGGATTCCTGAAGGCATTTAGTGTAATAAAAAAATGAAATGACCCTGTAACTCAAAAATAGCATAGCGAATTATCAGGGCACACTTTAGGTAAAGTAAAAGCTGGCTTACTGAGGAGTCAAAAAATATAGTTTCTAGTGGGAAGATGTAGATGAATGAGGCTCATTAGGGTCTGATATGTTTGGATAACTGGTGGGAAGGACAAGCTGAAGTTATTAAATGATATGAATCCCCTGGTATAATGGTCGCATTCCAGTAAAATGCACTTTATTATAACCAGATGAAATATATTTGAACCAAGTGAAATATATGTGGCACCAGAGAAAAAATACCTGTCTCTGCTGCAGAATAATGAAGCATTGTCCTGGAAAGCAATGACCTAATGGATTTAGGATGATCACAGAAGATCATCTCAGTGTGAGCTCTCTGCATAATGCTGTAATAAGGTAGGGTAGACTATTCCTTGAATGCCTAAAAAGTTAAGTAGCAAATTATTCCACATCATATCAGCAGAAAAATGTGGTTTTGTTATCTTGCCATTAGGAAAGATTGGAATTACTTGAGAGATTTCAGAAGATGCTAAAAAATTACCCAGGATTTGGTAAACCCTGCTAAGACTTTGCCTTACCTAGAGGCATTCAACTATGAGCCTCAGAGATGACTTGATGTCTTTGGGTAGTTATTTGAATAAAAAAAAAAAAATCAACTCATCAAACTATGATGAAGGAAATGAAATGCTGTCCTAACAATCAGGAGCCTTAAGCACTGTAAGTAGAAGTTAAGAGACTTGGAGTCATTAACATTAGGTGATGGATCTTTCTAAACACCAAATGATAGTGGGGGATTCTGTGAACTCTATACAGCTACATGAGAGGTCAAATGATCACAGCATGATCGCTAGATGATCACAGCAGGACATTTGCCTTAATGCCTATGAATATGCATATTCATTCTCATAAGGAGCCATCTGCATGTGCAATTTTAGTTGCTTTCCTGGACACTGCATGGTAGACATTCATAAAACTATGCACGATCATGAGTCTGCATTTATGCTGCTTGTTTTCTTACAAACCCATGAAAATGTGGATAACTGTATGTACATGTAAGCACATTTTTGTTATTTTTCTGCTAAGGTTCATTCAAGTGATTTTAAACTGCAAAGCTTCCCCTAATTGTTTTAGTATCACAACTTAGTCCTTGGAAGATAAAAATAATTTACTTGAGAAGGCAGGGTGCCTTTGAATAAAACAGTAGCTGTCCTTAGTGATCTAAAAAACTATACACCTGAGAAATATAAGAGATGATAGCTTGGATTAATATTAACCATAACAAAGGTACTAATAAAATACTAGTAAACTTTACTGTGCTCTAGATAGTCATAGAAGTCTGTAGATTTCAAAGCACAAAATATGCTCATACTAATTTTATCTATGTGAATGTCCACTATTAAACAGCAGTGTATATAATAACAGTGATATAAATACTTTGCTTTTGAAATTTTTTTTTTAAATTCAGAAAACATTTGCAAGTGGAGTTGTAAACTTTCAGGAAAATACTATTGTCTGTCCTTAATTTTTTAATTCCACAGAGTTATATGTCTTGTATAAACCACTCTGGCTAGATAAACAGGTAAGCTCAACAGATAATCATCTATGCTCTTCACTAAAAATCTGTACTTAGCTTTATTAGAATTTTGTACCAAAATAGGAATATTAATGTAAACTAAGTAATTCCTATTAACATATATTGATTTACGTACATCACAGTAAAAATACTCTACTAGCTGCATAATTATATAGCAGGCTATATATATATAGATACAAGAACTTTGATTAGAATCACGAAGTAGGCTGTATGTGTTGAAACATAATTTGTCTAATATTGTACTGTTAAAAGATCATTCTAAAAGGGCATAATAAAAATAATAAACCTCCCTCTCTAATATTAAAGAATTTCAGATAATAAACTAAACTATAAGCTATAATTCAGTATGATTTTTTTACTATCAGCTTTTATGTACATCTAGTTAACAAGGACAGCCATTATAGCAAAGAACTGTAACTCTTTAAATGGAGATACTGCCTAATTTGCTGCATATCAATGAAGGAACTTTAAATAAATCACTTGATTAATAGATTAATCCATCCCCTTTTCAATTTGGCTCTTCCAAAACATTCATTGAATAAAGCCAGCTTAAATGTAGATCTTTGTGAAGGCATGCTCTGAACGGAGAACTCATCTCATTGCAAAATCTCTGAGTAAAAAGACCATTTTTATTCAGATAATTCAGTCCTGTGTTGTTGCTCAGCCCTGTGGCTGTGCAATGTTTATGCTGATTGAATCAGGAGGACCTTTGGAGGATATCTGTATCTGACAGAGGTAAGCTGAAACTGATTCAGCTGGCCTTTAAATCTCATAAAGCAATACCCCTAGGGTTTTTAGTAAAGACAAGTTACTGTAACCCTATGGAAGCTGTGAGGTGCAGTCATCATATGGAAATGCATCTGGCCTTAGATGGATGTATCAATGAGCTAATTGACTAGGGGACTGCTGTCCAGGCTTTCCAGTTGGAAGGAACTGGCAATTTCATATGTCCTTCGTAGTACAGAACATTGGAAAGAGCTGAGGACCAAATTAATGGCCTCATCCATTTATGCTGTATGTTCTTTTGTTTGCCATGCTAGCTGAGTGCTTTCACTACAGGCAAAGAAGGTCTCGCTACAAAGCTATGCGTGCTTTTTATTTAACTTAACTGTCTCAACATTTTTCGAGCTGTCAAACCCAGTCATCTTTCAGCAGTGCCTTGTGTAGTTATTTACAGCAGTGCTCAAAGAGCAACCCTGAAGTACTACCAAAGCACATTGGTCATGTTCTACACCTCCTTGTCACTCAATTTGTTTCAACACCAATGACCCCACAAAGTGCAAGACCCAGAGAGCATCAAAAAGGCCTTGAATAGCTTTTGGCCTCACAGCTGATTCAGCGGAGGGGCCAGATTGCTGCAGAAACCAGAACAAATGTACAATGCTTGCTGTCATCACAGGGTGCAAAAATGACCAGAAGGTGAAGGATCTATGGAAAAAAATATGTTTTTCTTTTTTCCCTTTGCCCAATATTCTCCAAGCTCTAAAAAAACCTTAACACACCTTATTATCCTATTGCTGTAAATGTGTTTTACAAGGCTGAGATTTATTCTAAGCCAAAACTGTAGAAATTCCTCTTCTTATCACGAAAAGAAATTAAAATTCAAGTAGGAAAAGCTCAGTAATGGGAAAGGTTAAGATTTTGTGACGTAATTATGGTGACTGTGTTGACCTCAGGGAGAAAATCCTTGAACATGGAGACAAGGGAGAGGGAGAAGAGAGGAGGGTTGCTCCTTGGTACATGACTTCTGTTCATTTTTGTTAAGTGTTGTTTGGCAATGCATAGTGCCACTGTGAGTGTTACAGCAGGATCTGGGGAATGCTTATTTTCTCCATGTGTTATTTTCCTAACCTGTTAAGTGGGATGATAAAATACGATAACTGAAAGCAAAGCTATAAGAAACCACCAGTTAATGTTTCTGAAATGTGTCACTGAGTCTTGACCCCAATTCTAGCATCTATCTGTAGTTATGGTGTGATGTCACTAAATTTAAAGTGGCTGTAGCTGTAGTTTTTCAGTTATTTTCCCCAAGTAAGTCAGTGGTGGCTTCCTGCTTGAAATAACTACTTTGAAATTATTGTTATTCCCTTTTATTTTGGAGAAATTAGACTGTCAGGATATGACTCATCCACCTGCCTTCAGCGATACAAAAGTGAGAGTCTACCCCAAGTTATTTTTTCTCTGAAGTACACATAGAAACAAAGGGACCTCAGAGGTCAGCTAATCTGTTTTGCTGGGGGACTGAGACAAGTACACTGAATCCCTTCTCCTCTTCAAGGTGTCCTTTATGTCTTGCATCTCCACCTTGATTCTTCTCCATCTCATGTCAGCTGAAAGTTGATTTGATCTTGCTAAAATAATTTCTTGTCAATCAGGAATTCGATAATTGATAATTGAGCATGGAATATATTTTCTTGCTGGCCTCCCATTTCCTTCTGTAGCTAAGACCACCGCAGTCTCTTGAGTTTTTGTGGGCAGCGGTCAAAAGAAGATTTTGCAAATAAAACAGGCTTAGATATATTTTATTTTATTTTCCACCCCCTTAAGACAAATTTGTTACTTAAAGATCATTTGTTACTGTGACAATGCTCGACTCTGCTAAATGAAGTGCCTCCAAGGAAAACAGTTCTTAAACATCGAGCATAAATGACAAAAAAAAATACATGTAAGCTTAATAAAGGGTAAGAACTATTGCTAAGATTTCCCAAGACTTTCTTTCTTCTTTTTTACTAAATATCAGTACAGTATGCAATACAAAGTCCAGGCTTATTACCTGGCAAAGTGAAACTTAAAGATCTTGTTCCAATTGTATTTAATTGTTTAGCTGGAGATAATGGGAATAGTTTGTTCCTGCCAAGGTTCTTTAATCTCCCAAAGAGGGGTTGTGTATTTGTGTATTCAAAAGGAGTGAATAAATGCAAAGCTGCTGTGCCTGATTTCCTTCAGTTTTTAAAAATGGCAAGGTAAGGGCTTCTGTGGTAATACACAAACCTTTATGTATTCAGCTATGTAATTAAATATGATTGGGGTGTTTTTTTCTCTTTTCTAACCCTGGTTCTCTAACTGGATCCATGTAATAGGTCCAGTTGCAACATTACAACTGCAACGGGGTGGGGGAAAGCAGTATTTGTGAAATAATCTATTTCAACATTCTTATGTAAATATTTCTAAAAGCTACATTTCCATTTTGCTTTGGGGAAGGTTTTCAACCTGAACACAATCATAAATGAAGACAGAAATCAGAAATGGAAACATTGGTATTTCAGCTTATCTGGTTCATTGCAGTTGCCTGTTATATTTGATGCTTTTTGAAACACTGGTCATTTTTATGTAATGTTACTACTATTGAAAATGAAGCAGCAGAAAAACCCTCCAAAGCACTTAATAATTGGAACAAATAATGTGACTAAAGAAGCTGTGATTTGCTTCTGAACATTTTTGAAATAAACAGAATCAGAGTTCATCAAAGTACTGATCAATGTTCCCTATTTAATTGTGAATTTGGCATTATGGGAAGCTTTTATGAAATGCAAACAAAACGAAGAATTATTTTTTTCTTTTACCCTATTAAATTTTAGCCCTAATTTCTGTGTTTTTTTGTTTGATTTCACAGGTTTGTGAAATCTGTGGGATTGTTGAAGAACAGTTTAATTAAAACAAAATTATGGTGATGAAAACTATACATAAAAATTAGCTTTAGTTTATACATAATAATTTTAAATAAAGTTATTTTTCTAGTATCAGCAGTACATAAGTGGAACCTCTCTGATATGTGGATGCTGTAATGCACTGAATCAGATTTTTTCCTGTGGTACAGTGGCCTTAGGAAAGAAGGGTAACTGCCGCCTTTTAGTATAAACTTACTGTAATGCTTTGTTTAGTTTATACCCCTGTTATTTTGGATTGACATTTGATAAAATAAACCCTGCCTGACCAAAATCAACTTTACCTAGAGATTTTATGTATTTTAACTTGTCTAAGGTTTTCTACTCCTTATATTTTTGTAATCTTTACTCTTTTTTAGATTAATAAACATTAAAGTATTTGCCCACATCTGCCAATGTGTATGTCCCATTCAGGTCTCACAGAGAACTAGCTGTTCACTCATAGTCACCTGCAGAGAGAGGTCAGAAGGGGGAGCAAGTGAAAGAATATGGGGGAGTGTGACAGAAACAGGTGTTGCCCATGCCGCGTAGCTTTGCATTGAGTTTATCTACTTTGATCTTTAAAACAAATAAAGACTCTGTTAAAAAGGGAGCATATCAATAAGGAATGGAGCATGCATGCAAAAATAAAGCACTTAAAGGATTTTCATATATATGATAAAGCATTAGTTACCCATATGGATTACTGAAACAAATTTGCTGTTTAAATGAGCTAACTGGTGTATGCTGTGTGCTTGGAACTTTAGAAGATGCTTTTGCACAGACATTAAATGAAGGGATGTGGCAGTTGCATTTACTGATTTCATTTACCTGTTAATTCTGACAAGTGTGTTTTCAATCTCCTTTGTCTTCAATTATGTACGCTTGGTTCCTGTATCTTAGACATAATGATATAATGAAATTGCTTGCAACTATTAAAAAATACAGTATAAACAAACCATCTATTTGCTAAAGAAATAAAAATTGTCTGTCATGAATATATCATAGTGTGAACTTTTTTGTTCTCTCAGAAACATACAGTGCTAAATACACAGAAAGTGTATGCTCTGAGTTACGAGCACATAGAATGGAAGGTAACTTGCTTGCTATATCTATCATCGTAGTGTAGACTTCCTATATATAAAACATTTAGCGTAATGGAACCCCATGGAAATAGTCCATTGAAGTTCATTTCAGGAAGGGGCTTAAATAATTTGTCATCCATAAAGAAAATCTGTTATGCTGTGTGTACTTGCAATTTACTTGAAGACTCATTTGCATATAGGAGAGCATATTATCACTGATATGCAGTATTTAGTTAGTTGTACTCAGTAAAGCATTCTTCTGAAACGAATATCTTTTCTTCATGTGTTTTATTCTTCCTTATTGGTCTGCATTTCATATTTTACCTTGACACAACTGAAAAATGTAAAGTAGGTTTGCTTTTTTTTGATCTTCCAGTTGCTTCACTGAACTCCATTCTTAAGTTCCATTCTTTCTGCTTCACGCCATTACTGGATGAAAATATGACCGTATTTAATCCCTGGAGAAAAAAACTCATCGACTTCAGTGGAACTAAGATTGTCCACAATAAGTTGAGAAGGAAACTAGAATTTGGCAGCGCAGAATCATAGAATCACAGAATCACAGATTGGTCAGGGTTGGAAGGGACCTCTGAAGATCATCTAGTCCGACGCCTCTGCTAAAGGAGAGCCGCCTACAGCAGGTTGCATAGGAAGGCACCCAGGCAGGTTTTGCATATCTCCAGAGAAGGAAATTCCAAAACCTCTTTAGGCAGCCTGTTCCAGTGCTCTGTCACCCTCAAAGTAAAGAAGATTTTTCTCATGTTCAGATGGAACTTTCTGTACTCCAATTTGTGCCCGTTGCACCTTGTCCCTTCACTGGGCAGCACTAAAAATGGTCTGGTCCTATCCCTATGATATCCGCCCTTGAGATATTTGTAAGAATTGATAAGATCTCCTCCCTCTCAGTCTTCTGTTCTCCAGGCAAAACAGGCCTAGGTCTTTCAGCCTCTCCTCATAAAAGAGATGCTCTGGTCCCTTATCATCTTCATGACGCTCCACTGGACTCTCCCCTGTAGTTCCTTGTCTTTCTTGTGCTGGGGAACCCAGAACTTGACACAGTGCTCCAGATGGGCTCTCACCCTTGCTGTCTCTGCTGGCCAGACTCTCCTTGGCCATGAGCGCACAGTGCTGGCTCGTGATTGACTTATTCACGGGACTCCACAGTCCTTCTTCACAGAGCTGCTTTCCAGCAGGTCAACCCCAAACCTGTATTAGTGCATTGTTAGATGTTTTTGTATGTCTAAGAACCTGAAGACAGTTTTGACTAGGTAGTGCAAAGAGACTTGATCAGGAATGTTCCTGGTTTTATGTATTGATTGCATGTGAAGAAACACGAGACAAGCTTTATGCAGGAAGGCAGAATATAAATCCTACTTCTGATCTTCAGAGGGAAGAAAACTTCAGTTACAGATATACTGGGTGCCATCAATACTCATTAGAGTGACCGATAATTTAGCAAGTGCAAAATGTATGCAAATGTCTCAAAATGTGGTAGGATGGTTTGACTCTTGAGTGATTCTAGTTATAAAGCTGCAAGGACTTGGACTTTTGAGATATGGTTCTTCTTTGGACTGTCCAGAACAGTGGTATTTTTCTGGGAGACTTTCTAAGCTGAAAAGTAAAGGATAAAACCATGGAAAACATTACTTTATTTTCACACTACAACACACAGAAAATCCCATGTAATTTTTTTATTTGATTCTCGTGATTTTGACATGATCTCATGATTTTTTAACACTTGTGGTTGGCATGTCTCCCTGTAAAGCTTATGGCAAGCAGTCTTGGCTGCCCACAGGACTCAGCCCAGCAACGACTGCATTGTAGAGAAGAAGCAGCCACCTGGTACCCTGACTGCGAACAAGCTGGCAATGAAGCGTAACAAGTCAGAGGAACTCCAAGGAGGAGCTGAGATGCACTTAATAGTCAACAAGCAGCTGGGCTTAGGGGGCTGGGGAGTATAAACAGCAGCTGGGAAGGCCATGCAGAAGGCATGTGTGATAAACTTGTTTTCACCTTTGAGCTGCGGGTAGCCTTATTCTTTTTCCGTTTGACCTTTTCTGGCTTCAGGAAGCAGTTTCCATTTGTCAGTTGCTTATGGAATAAACTGCCTCCGCAGTGCCTAGCTGAACTGAGTCAGCTGTGCAAGTTCTTGTTGAGGCTGCTGTAGTTAGTTAGGCAAGAGTAGCAAGGTGGGGATTTCTTTTGTTTTGTTTTTGACTCTGCACTAGGCACTTCAAAGTAATTACAGGAAGTTCAGTGTAAGCTATGTAGAAATGTGCTTCTCTGTAGTTGTATGAAACAGAGTAGATGTAGTGCTTTTCAGAAAGATACTTCATGAGTCACTGCTGATGTTACTCAGTTACTGCTTTTTGATGGAAAAAGAGCCATGATATTTTTTTCCTAACCATATGTTTACATCTTAGCTTTTTAGAAGCATTTACTAATGCAATGATGTAGGGACATAGAATTCTCAACAGTACTTGTTAATGAAAAGTCCACAAACATATCTCAGTGCATAAAAATGCATGTAGCTTGTCTAATAAGCAGCTGTCTTTCTTTCAAATGCCAATAAAAGAATTTTTATTGTCATATGAGCTTTTGCAGCTTCCTTTTAAGACCTTTGTGCCTTTGGTACTTTTTCTGAATACTCTGAAAAGCAACCTCAGTGTATCTATATTCATTTGAATAATTCAGTAATTTGAATACGTTCCTTCTATACTGCTTGTAGCAAGTAACTTCATCATTTTACAAATCTGAAAGTGTGACTTCTTGCTACTTGTGTCTAGCTCTAGGATTTGTAGGTGTGGCTGATGGAGAAATGGGGAAGAAATTTTATACACAGAAATTATTAAAATGAAACAATTTCTTTTGGAATAGCATGCAGTGGAAAATATCTCTGAATAAATACTTAGCTTGAAAAATTATGCAATATTTCAAAAACACATAACAACCAGCTGTGCACATATAGTGTAATATTAAAATAAAACTTCTGTGCGAATATGCTTCCTAAAATATGGCTTTATGCACAGTTTCACTCTCTTTCTCCTGAGTCAGCAATTACAAAAGAGCGAGGGAGGCTTCAGGTCTGGGTATCACTTTAGGTATATTTACATTTCACTTAGAGAGGTGACTAGCTAAGAGCAAGGGAAATTGTGTATTGCAACAACTAAACCCATAGAGGTACATGAACTACATGAAACTCACACTCAAATATGTGACACTATTGTTTCATTGCTCTGGCTATATGTTCAGTTGCTTCACATTTAATTGAAAGAACTATTAATTTAAAATACAGAAAAGTTCCCTAGGATAGATTACAGCAACCTAGATTTCTCTGCAGCAAGTTGCCTTTATTTTAGTAGCTTTCTGTAGCTAGGTCCAGGCAGCTTCCCCACAAAAAAGATGTGCCAAAATCCATGTTTGGAGGAAAACAGCTCTTCCTGTGACTGTCAGAGTTTGGTGTGCCTTTGTTTCTGGCCCTGGATTCTGCTTTGTTTGGATTAGGCAGCAGCTAGTTAGGCAATGCCAGTATCTTGTTTTGTCAATGATTTTGCTCTTTACAGTTTTAACGGAAAGTGCAAAAATTTGGAGTTAATCCAGTGAAGTTTAAACCAACGACTGGTTTGACAACATTACCTTAATGGTATATTGCTGAAATATTAGGCAAACTATTTTTAATTGCTTTTAATAACAAAGTTGCTGCTTAAAAGAGGACACGTCTTTATAAGTTAGAATTTTGACATGACTTTGGTTGCTGCTTTCTTTCCTGACATTTTATATAAAACTAAAGTATAGCAAGTAGAATTTAGAATTTGATAGCTTTCTTTTAAAACTTTGGATAGTGCAGTCAGATATTCTTTTCTATGGGTTGTCTGCTTAAGAGAACACACAACAAATATTAATTTGTACTGTCAATAGAAGCTTCCTATCTAGGCACACTTGCCCAGTGAAAACACTGTACTGGACCTTAAATTCAGTTTGATCAGCAAAGAAGTCATGTGGTATTTTCACTTACAAAACATACAAATGCATAAATTTGTATTTATCAAGAAATGGAATTTAATCTACAAAGCTCCACACATAATCTCTGTTGTTGGAAGATTACAGATCTTTGGTGATTAATATTCAATTCAACAACTACTATTCTAGAGCATGAGCTACTCTAGAATTTGACATGCTCTCCAACTAGTGTATCTTTATTGTATGAGTAATATCTGCATTGTATTTGAACTTCACATTATTTTTCTTGTAATTAAATGTGAGCCAATCCTGAAGAACGCTTCTGGTTATGAAACAGTTAGATAGAATTACTGAACCAATGTCTTCAGTAGATTCATGGACCTTCTTTTGAGATCTTAGTGATGGAATATTTTTCTAAATTGTGAGACGGAAGGAACCTTCTTTTTGCCCACTAAGACCAGCTGCAGCTCTAAAGAGACACCACAGAACAAACATAAATAGTTCCTCTTGTGACTTACTTAAATGCTGAGCTTCTGATTCTCTCCAGGGACCTTCTCTCCCTCAAATGTACACGTTTGTCTATGGAGGGAGTGTAATTGGAAATGATGCTGAGAAGGGTCTCCAGATATCATTTAGTTGCTAACCCTGAGGCAGCATAACTGCAGCTAAACCATTTCTGACAGATGTTTATCTAATCTGTCCTGAGAATGTCTGGAGGTGCAGAATCCCTCTGCTTATCTTTAGAAAATCATTTGCAAGTCCTTGTATTTTTGCTTGGCAGTTATTTCTCAGAACAAGATCTTTTCTGCTTGAATACATTCTTCACATCTTAATTGTTTGTGTTTTGTTTCAGTTTGAATAGCATTGAATTCAGATGCCACCCAAAGCAACAGAATGAAATACTGATCATGTAAAACCTTTTGAATCCTTGCAATGATGTAAGTGTAGCCAAGGACACCCCAGAGTTACAGTTACTGAACCAGCATTGTTACAGGCCATGAGATGTGTCAGCCACTGACAGCAAAGACTCATGCTTTGCAGGGAGCACATGTTGTTGTTCTGAGGAGCTCTGCTTTTGCACTGGAAATCACATGTGATGAAACAGCAAAGATTCATTCCAGCCTCCATAGTTCAGTCATTGTAGCTGACTCCAAAAAGCACGAGGAATTCATGAGTGCATTTCAAAACCTTGCCAAAATGTTCCCCGGGGCCTGATAAGTACCGTGATTCAAAATCTTTCCATAAGCGCATCCAGAAATCATTCTCTTCCTATTGATGTGTGTAATCCAACACCTACGCACTCGCAACTCCAGGTTTAATAAAGTGAGGGGCCCTCTATCTGAGATTCCACAGCAACTTATACTTCCTATCCCCCCAGGTGATGCTACATTTCTGTGTCCAGAACACATTAGCTGTTATTGACTTTTCATCTGGACACAGATCTTACAGAATTTGAAATATTTTCCTATGAAGATGTGTTGAAAACATCTGATGGGCTTGTCCGGGGTACTATGATGCATGGACCTTCTGTGAGAAACTGTAGCATTAACCTCATCTATAATTCTATGTCTGCTCTATGCAAAGACAGGAAGTGATTTAAAAGACAGAACTAAAGCTGTTGAAGTAAAAAACATAGCCAAAACTCAAGATAGAGATGTAAGCTTACTATTTCCCTTTAAAAAAAATAAATTCACAGTATGATAAATTAAGCATCATCTTCTGTCACTTGTTCTGTGTGCTAAACATTTGTAGAGAACAATACCATGTTCAAATGCTAGAACACATTTTTCAGCTTTTGGCCATGTCAGAAGAAGATTGACTCAGTTAAGAAAAAATAAGCACTCTACCCTGCAGATTTTAAAAGTTTGCAGGACAGAATTCAGGAATGTAGATTTTTTTGTTCTTGTATCCAGATGAAATATAGAATGTTTTATTTGGGGCATGATTAACTCAATGTAAAAAATATGCACCATCTCATTTTCTGTCTCATTCCACTGGCACCACATTCAGGTAGGTATAATACACTTCAACAATCCTTCATAATACTTCTAATACTATTTCTGTCTTCACTAGTGATTCAGAAATCTGAAAATGTTGAAAAACATCATTCACAGTGGTTCTTATCTCTTTGGAGAGATAAAATGAGAGATTACCGATACTAAGAAATGAGCTCTTAATAAATTCGATGTTCAAAAAGCCAATTCCTTTCTGAACTGTGAAAAGTATCATGTCTAAATTACCCTGTTGTCTTTTTATCCTGGAGTATTCTCTTCTTTGGTGGGCAAAATTGTCCCAGCAGAGAGCAGCCTCCCAGCAGCTGCATCCTGTTGGTACATTAAAGGATTATTCCTATCCTTGCTGCTGTTTCCAGCAGATTTTACACTGTGCAGTGAAGTTATAGCTTTTGCAGTCCTTGTGCTTTATGAGATTGGAAGTCATCCAGTTTTATTATTGGACATTTATTAAATATAATCTGAAAGTTTTAATCATCCTTTCTAAACTGTTTCTTCTGAGTACAGGAGAACTTTGACATGGACTAATTTCCAATAAGAATATGTGTTTTCCTCCTTCCCTCTGCCTCCGTATTAAATACTGTTTGAAGTACTTAGTGGCTGCTCTAATCTAAATATGGCATTTTTTTTAGTGTTTCTGGGAAGCAATGCTAGTTTTTCCTCCTAGTAATTGTAGTTTACAAGTACCATGGGATTTGGGGGAGAGATAGGGTGATAACTGAGAGAGACACACTTGAAACTTAAGTCGTCTCAATTTACAAAAAGTGTTTAGGGACATGAGACATCTTTCAGTTGTACCTCTGCCTGCCTCCACACTCCACCAAGCCCCATTCTGATGGTTTTAATATATTGCTTACTGAAGTGGAACATAGCTGTTTGTTTCTTTCAGCACAAGGAGCAAGCCTGTATGGATTTGTATTTCATTGGTACCTTGGCAAGTGAGGAAATGCTCCTCCTTCGCCCCCAAGGTATTTCTTCCCAAGAGGAAGATGAGATCCTTTTTTTCCATTTTACTTTTTGGTCTGAATGCAGCTATGACAGGCTGTGGCAGCTTAAAATATTTTATTTGTTTTAAGATTTGAGATATCATGCCACTGCTGTAAATCAGTGATTGCCTAAACAAAATTAACAATATAGAGTCTCTATTTCAGTTCTGAAATGTGGATCCTGGAATGGAGCCATGTGAATAATGTGTGTGTGATGGCATGGTCTGATTTGGCTTTATGTTTTAGCAAAATTTGGTGAAGCAAAATGCAAATTTGCTTTTGTATCAGAGAAAACCAATTTCCCTGAAAATATTTAGAAATTTCAGGAATGAAATGGTGAGAGTTTTATGAACAAAATACTAATCAAGTATAAATGTCTTGATTTTTGAAATTAATTTTTGATACAATATGATATAGTCATGAATTTATTGAATTTTATTTATGATGTTGTGCTTATTCAATTTTATCAAAAGTTTTTCAAAGAAATGTCGGTCTTTTTATGAAAATTTTCCTGCTCAGTAGGATTCACCTTATGCCTGTAACTGTAAGTTTTAACTTGGCATGTCTGTCTGTCTATGTCTTTATCTTAGCATTGAAAGAATGAGCCACATGAGAAGCAAACTTTGTCTTCTAGGATGTTGGATGTAATAGCATCTTTGAATTCTAATACTTTGTTGTATTGTTTGTAAAAACTGATTTTTTCTATATGAAACACATTCATAAGGTCTGCCAGTAAAAAATCCATTCTTTCACCATTTAGTTTGCCAACAACTGGCCTACATTTTAATTTCAAACAATATGATGTCATATGAGTACTGTAGTGTTCTGTTTTATGTTCTTCATGCTTTTTCACTGTTGGAGAAGTTTGATCATACTTCTCTTAACCATCAAATTTCATCTTCTCCATAGCAAACTCACATTTTATGCTCTCACAGGCTAGCGTGAATTTTTATGTACAGTTCTGCTCCGTTCTTCAATGAAAAATTATTAGTCTTTATTATATTTCAGTTTATATTAGTTCACATTTCTCAATAGGAAATCACATGCTACCAGATAAGAGGATTTTTCTGGGCTTTTCTTCTTTGTATCGTTTGTTTCCTTTTTTTCATTAGTTGGGTGAATAACATGGCATTTAGCCACACAGAATATGTAGCTGAGTGTGAGCTAACATTATGACAACCTCAAAGTGTTTAATAGTTTTTCCACAGGCCCAGAGTGCCTTTAGGTAGAAGCAACTGTGGACATTTGCCAAGTGTGCAAGGCTGAAGGGCAGTGAAATCTGTCCTGAGCTCCACAAGGTTCTGAATTTTCCTTCATTCCAGTGTGCCAAGCTCTTGCACTTTCTCTCCTTTAAAGCTTCTGTAATCATATATATGCTGTACCCTTTTTGTCCTCTTCCTGGCCTGCGTTCATTATGTGGCTTCCCACACAACATTCTTCCTTTTGCATGTAGACTGCACTGCTCTGTTGCCATTGTAGCTCTCTTTGGTGGAGTGTGGCAATGGCCTCACATGTGTAGAAAAAAAGTGTGTACACTGGGGAGTGAAGGGAGCTTGTACAGGGGTGTTTCTGCACTGCTGTATGGGCTGTGTGTTTATATGGATACTTCCATGCATCTTTTGTTGCTATTTTTTTAAACATGTGGATCTAGGTGGGCCTCCCCGTGTACCACAATGAACATCCACTCTTTCTCAAGTGCTTGGTCATATGTGTCTGAAGGGCCCATGCCACTACTACTAGGCTATTTCATCACTGTGAACAGAAGCCCTTCATGTAAGGAGGTTGTTAGATCAGTTTGGGAAACAGAGAGATACTTATTGACATCCTTTGATGCACCTCAAATCCTCTGCCTTCTCGTAGATCCCTTGCCTCGTTTACAGCATTTTGAGACTTCTGTGGTCATCCAGCACTGGTGTTCCAGGAGGGTGCCCTGCTACTGTCCCAGGATGAATAGTCCTGTGTCGGGTTTGAGACCAGGCTTAAATCCACTGGTGCAGGTTGTTGTTCCTATCCTTGAAATTATACACTTCAGTGTTGCTTATGCTGCTGCCTAGCAACTTTCTAGTTCTGGACAGGGCTGTGAGAGGGCATTTAAAAATGCTTTATCAAAGCCATCTATTTGATGGTGATGTGCTAAAATGCTGTAGAAAGGCCTTCCCCCAGCCCCACAACCTGATTCACAGACAATAGGTACTGTAATCCACTTTTGAACCTGCAGAGCTCTCAAAACTGCCCTTTACTTTGTGTATTCTGTACAATACACAGAAAATTGTACTTTTTTGTACAATTGGTACAAACATTTTTTCTTCTGTGAGGGAAAGAACAGTCATTCACATGGTGAGGGATCCTGTAACTTTACAAAAGAGGAAATCACTTTATTGATGGCAGTGGAAAGCAATATTTATGTCACAAAGAGGGGAAACACTCACCAATGCATTACATAGGATTCTAAAAGTATAACACACTTCAAATTTTTGCATTTTAAAAGCACTTTTAGAATAAGATTTAAGATTCCTGTGGTGAAATATTTGGATATTAAGACTTTTCTTATTGCTCATATTGCCTTGAAGTTGCTGGTTTAATAAAATGCTCCCTTTCTTTACATGTCATTATGAAGTGTTCTATTCTATGGAATAACTTTCTGTGACTGGTACACTGGCATATTTTAGAGGAATGAGATTTAGTTAGAGCTAATATACAGTATTGTGGAAATAATTAGAATAAGCAAGTAGATACAGTTTTAATCTACCACTGTACAAGTTAAAGTATTTTTTCTGTGGGGGTTAGGAAATTAGTTTTTAAGCTGTAACCCAGTGTAAAACCAAAACAAGTTGCGGCCTTTAGCCCTTCTGGAAAGTGATTATGTAATTCCAGTGATGACAGCCAGCACCATTCTTTGATTTATAGCAGCACAAGTTTCATTTAATATTGACCATATGGCAATTTTCACTACCTACATTGTTCAGGACCTATGCCAATAGTACACAAAGTAGTGAACCTTCTTCCTAGGCAATTTGACTGCGACAGAGGATACTGCATTGTGGCATATTGATTGATAGTACAAAGAACTGATAATTAGATTTCTCTGAACCCTTTATAAGCAGGCTGTGGGATTTTCAACATTATTGCATTATTTTGACACTATTGAATTATCAAATGTGCCAGTTTGTTTTCAGAGTATGTGTTTGAAATACAGGATGACAAAAAGGTGTCACAGAACAAGTTTATGTACTATAACCTATAGTCTTATTTTAATTTATATCACTAGATAGCTTTATTTTATGCAAAAAGTGGGGGAGGGTAATGTTATTATTGGGAATCCTTAATGCTATAGCTCACATCTGATGAGAACATCCCAGATCTTTTACAACGAAAATGTTCCTCCTAGTAATTTCTTTTGACAGTTCTAATTGCTATGCTGCATATTGGAATAAAACTGAAGGTGGGAACACTTATCCTAGAATTTGGAGAGGTAACTTTTTTTATTATTTGTGGAAATACCCATTTTTGGAATTCATTGAGGTCAGTGACTTTGCTGTCATGCATTGTGGTACAAGAGAATGGACCTCAGTTTGGAATGTTATCATACACAAGTTATTTTACACACTGGTTTTGTGTGACTAATTGAAAATGGAAGTTCTTTGTTCCATCTAGTAAAAGTGCCACCAGACATACCAGACATTGTTGTGTAGGGGCATGCTGCTATTTGTCCCCATTCAGCAACCTTTTTTTGCCGAAGGTGTGTAGAGCTCTGCCCTTCAGTTGACTGACTCAGGATGGTTTATCGAACACCTGAAGATTTTTGAACTAGACATGACTGTTTCTCTAAGACTGGATAGCATCTGGCTCTGAAGTTTGACTGCCTAATGGCCAGTAGGTACATCCTTAGGTCGTCAGAGCCTGTTCTGTGATACTGGGTCTACACCAGCTACTGCTGTGAAACCCTTCCCTTGTGCCAGGGCTAATGTATCATTGACTACTAGATGACCTGAAAACAAATCATTGGCTTTTGTCAGTCACCTTCAGCTAGATTGGTTCCTGAACCTACTGCTGTTTGCATTTGAACTCACTGAAGGTTTCCATAAACTTCAGTCCCATCTTAGATTTAAGATTACATGATTGCACTACACGTATATGGAGGTGAGGTGGGAGGGTGGGGCATGAGGGGTGTCAGGAAGGAATACTGATCCAATATAAATAGACAGTACATATAAATAAACAATAAAACCAAATGTAGACAAATTGGTCAGTACACATTCTCTAAAACTGCAGCCTCTTGCCTGGCCCCAGCTCCTTTTGCAATCAACTATGAACTTCTATTGACTTTACTAGGAGTTCAGTCAAGGCTTTCTGATCTCACAATTGCTTCTATAATGGAAAATGGATTACGTGATAAAAGAGAGACCAAATTGCATTTACTGTATCTGTGGTGAGAATAGATTGCTGTAATGATAGAGTTGGAGAAAAATTAAGTTCTGGGAAAGACAAGAGCAATAAATTTTATAGGTAAGGAAAAGGATAATAAACTAACATGATAGAAGAAGATTATGTTCAACTCCTTCTGCCTCAAGAATGCTAATAGAGATTGACTGAATATTGCTTAGGTTTCAGTGAGACTCATTCTAGCCTTTTTAGACATTCAGATGTTTGCAGGTCCTGCACACCAAGCTATGTGTTAATGTGTGCATGACGGGCTGGCTTTTGGATTTAAGTAAGTATCCTTCCTTTCTGATGGTCTTACCAAAACTTACTGAATGCCCCTACAGGATGCCACAGAGGGAATGTACTTGTCACTGCATCTGCCTGGACTCCTACTCCTTATCTTTCCAGAACATTTATGTGAACTCATCTAACTCATCTGTTTACTGATGTTTTGGGGGGGGTTTTTTTGGGTTTTTTTGTTTGGTTTTTTTTAACACAGTGAAGTATTTTGTTTAGACAGTTTGCTGCATCAAAACAAATCACAGTGATTTTCTCTAATACTGTCAGGAATTGTAAAACTTTAGTAAATTTATAAGGATGGAGCACTCTCATTAAAAGTACCTCAGTCCTGTCATGAACTTATCAGTATCTTTAGACTCCTAAACATGACTTCTAAATGTGTAGTGTTTAAAGTGTTTAAAGCTTTACTCATGCTTTGGTTCATGTATGTTATACAGATTATTTTAGGAGTTCTTCTCTGTTTGGTTTTGAGGTGCATTTCTTATGTCTGTAAATTAAAAGAAAATAGCCACATTTGTTAGAAGTCAATGTAGCCATAGCACTTTTGCTACTGGCAAGCCCTTTATTTGTATAGGTTTCCCAATGTAGTTTGTCATAAATAATGCTGTTGTTTCCTTAGCAGAATTTATATGAGAATTCATTGTCCTTGCCTGACACATACTTTTTCAGACAAGCAATAGTTTATTTTTGGAAAAAGAATCTTACGTTCTACCCAAGTATGCCAAATATGCCTGTATAAATGTAACATACACCAGCCTCCTCTATGTTGAACACCTGTGTTTACTGACTGCAGGAACAAACAATGCTGTGATGAGTACGAACAAATAAATAAACTTGGTTTTTATTTCTAGTCCTTTGCAATCACCTATCCTTTACAATCAGATAGGGCCACCTTTTACTGCCTTTGATGAAAGTAGAGTAAAAAGGGAATTTGACTGATCAGAGAAATACAGCTCTTATACTGAAGGGAAGAGAAACGTCAAACTACATGCTGTACACCAATACCACTAAAACTTTAAGAGCTTTGATAATGATTTTCCAGAAGTAGGATTTCACACCTTTTGCTTTCAGGTTTCATTAGTGGCCTGGGACTAATTAAAAAGGGAGAGGCTTCCTTTAGATGTCGAGAAGAGTTGATCAGAATATCACCTAGCAGAAAGAAGAAGAAACTACTAGTGCCTTTACTGCCAATTTGTTTATTGCATATAATCCCTTAAATTTAATAATTGCGTTGTGGCAATTAAAATTATAGCAAGAGCATGCTGATGTCTCTTTTTAGTGGAATAAAGTGTGAGTCTTTTTTACTTTAAAAAAAATTAGGTTGAGCATCTGAAGTCAGATATAATGCGTATTTCACTGAATGTTAACAGACTTCCCAAAATGTCTTGACTCTTTGTGGAGGAGAGAAGTTACTTTACCTAATTGCCAGTTAGCTGAATACCTTAGCTCACTTTGCTGTGTGCACTGAAAGATTAACTGAAAGCGTATCTGGAAGATCTCCAGGTATTGTTTTTTTAGCTAATGCCATCTATTTTTAATAAATTTTGGCATGGTACTATCTTCTTTACAATTAACAAGCAGGAAAAGCAACAGTTCTGTTCATGCTTCCCTGAAGGGAAGGAGCCCATGATCCCTTCCGCCACCAGTGTGCTATTACAAGAGGAGGTTGCAAACAAGATCTTTTCCAAGCAACTTGATAGAGGGATGACTTGTGCTAAATGCAATGAGCTTACCCATGCTTTATCAGTTGTGATTGTAGAACAGGAAATAACTGTGGTCAAAATTAATTACTAATATACCAATTGTCTATGGCAGAAAGGATGCAAAAAATACACCGTGAGGCAAAATGAAGTCACTTGTTTGAGTAACTTGTTTTCTCTGTAAAGCATGCATTATGACTACATTCCGTGCCATGCCTTTAGGTGTGGATCTTCTTCTATTCTTGTGCTCTGTAATTTGACGTGCAAGCTTTGATTTTTTAATTTACTATTCTTCATAAGGTTACTGAGTGCCAATTAACGTCCCTGCCAAAGAGATACTTTCCTTGCTATGGTCAGATTGAAGTCAAAGAGAATTCAGAAGTTGTTGTGATAAAAGGTCTTTTGCCTATTTTTCAACAGATAGACCAAGAATACAATTTTCTCATATGTAAAAGCACTAAGTGCATTGTGTCCCCTGTGAGAAGTATTTTAAAGTAGTCCTTCAGGAGTTGTAAACTTATCTCCCAGAATGATTCTTAAAAATAGTCAGATATATCGCATGTCTAGGAGATGTCTTGCTCTACACAGAATCCTCAGGTTGAGCCTTTTGCTCATTCTCCACTTGTATTGACATTTCTGCCCTTCAAATGTGCTGCTTCAAAACTCTGCCAGATGAACATGCTAAGCTTTTCTGGTTTGCAGGACTTCCACTGGTGCCCATGGGAGCTCAGTCCAAGGTCCAAGGACCTTATGTCTAAGTGAACACTGTTGACTGTGTGCTTGTGAAGAACAGACCTGGAAATTAAGAAAAAGATTACAGTCTTGTTCCTGGAATTCACTGCAGTTAGTGCAGATTCCCTACATGGGGAACAAGGACCACTGTCACATAAATAAAATGTGAGCTGGACACAGCTTCAGCCACAAGCTGTCTGTAGGACTCTCTTGCTTTAACAAGAATGAAATGTCACTTTCCTTACAGTTCCTTTGGTTTGAGATTAGAAAGTTATTACTGAATTCTGTTTGAAGTAGTGCTTTCCCTTGTACCCCCATGATAGGTTTTCCATTGCTGGTGAGTGCTGCCCTCCCAATTTTGTTGGCAAAGCAGTTTCTGGGGGCGTGATGTGAGCTGAATTGGAAGTGAAGAAGCTTTTTTTCCAAGGTGAAGCAAAAAACAGCAAACAAAAAATGTTATATTTTTTTCACACTGATCTGATTGATGCCACAATTCCAGAAATATCCATGCTAATGCAGTGTGGGTATTGAAGGGTATGTACCAAATCTCCACACCCAACCGATCAGATGCTGGGCTTAATAGTAATGCTTCTTCCACAGCAAGGAAATAAACTGAAGGAATAACAAATTGTGACATGAAGATAATAATAACTACTCCTTGTAGGACTCTCCCCAGTCTGGTTTGACTTTGGTTACCAGCAGCACTTCTACAAGAACATGCTTGTTGAACAGACACAACATGATACTGTAATGAGTTATCTTGCATGAAGCTGGATATTATTCAAGAACATCCAGAAAAAACAGGTTATGATCTGATAAGACTGCTTTTTTTCAGGGACTCAGTATTAACCTGATTTACCCCGATGGGTGCCTTCTTTCGTTTTCTTATGTATATGCTGACTGATTTTAAACACTGCAGATGAGTGGAACTCTAGACTGAACAAAGGTTTTCTTACATAAGCAATAGCAATAGAATTTTCTTGTCATATGCATATTTGAAGAATATCTTGGTCAAATTTCACTTATACTTTTTTTCAGTAATTGTGAATGTAAATATATTTAATGATATGGCCTTTTTGTTCCTTGTGAGTACACCACTCAACTAATCTGTTCTGATATTAACTAGTGTGCAACACTAGAAAGTCAGATCCTGTTGAAATCTAGTTTTAGTAGATCTGATAGGTGTCCTTCATAGTATCTTCCAACTGTTTATGTTTATGTTAGAAAATATTTAGCTTTAGGTGGCTGATAATAGAAATACAATCAAATGAAATACAGAATGTCATGTAGCTTCAATAATAATTAAGGCTGAAGCTCATCTGGATGGACTATTGCAATTCACAGTAGTCTCATCCATTGGCATCTTACCCTGTCAACTGAAACAGAGCTCTTTTGGATTTGTGCCTTACTAAAATGCATGTAAAAATTAATGTTGCATGTGAATTTTTAAAAAAATATTTTAAACTTTTAAATTAACATTTAAAGCATTTCCATGCTAAGAGTAACAATACTTCAAAAAAGCTTTTTCTTAGTATATTACTCCATTTAAATATGAATGTTAAAATACTGAATTAAATTCCCCTAGGACTAATGATTAGGTTTTAATCTTTTTTTTGTATACATTTTGAGATTTTTGACAGGTCAAATCAGCTGATACCATATGCGGTGTTGGCTCAGATGATGCTTTCTTATTCCAAGAGGATAGCCGCTAGATGAATGTCATGAGATTTAAAGAATGCAGAACAGTTTGTGGTTTTAGCCTGCCTCATTTTAAGGGCTCCCTTGGCCCTTGGGGCATAAAATAAGATAACTCCAAACTGAACTAAACTAAATTTAACTAAACTAAACTGTATTTTTGTAGCCTAACCAAAGAATGAGACTTACAGTCAGTTTGCTGTATACCAATGGTTGTATACTTCTGATTACATTAACTCAGCATTGTAACAGTGTCAAACTGGCCCATTCAAATGTCAGAATTTGAAAGTAGTTTTGACCTGAATGAGATCTGTTTTCAAATATACTTTCCTATTCAGAGTCTAAACATAAAATATTCTGACAGTGGCCACCAGCTTCACAGCAAGGCATTTGTGCATTCCTGTTTGCTTTTGAAGAAGGTACTATACATACTTTGTAGACTATACCATACTTCACATTTTTCATGTTAAACGTTTTTGGTGATTTTAAACTTTTATTAATTAACAATGTCTGAGTAGTAAATAATAAAGTAGATAAAAAGTTTATTCTTAAGTTAAGCCAATGTCGTTTTTAGAGTTTGTGGCCTTTCTGTTATTGTACATATAGAAACCATGGAAAATAGCTATATTATGAATCACTGTATGGAATATTTTTGAATACCATGTTACTGAACTCCCCATGGTACCTGGCTGGAATACAGCACTACTTCTTTTCATACCCATTATCAATAAAATTCCACAGAGATCATGGTAGGCTTTAAATGACCTTTGCTTATAAAAACATCAAAACTGTATCTATTTTATCTTGGCAGCTAATTAATAAAGGTTTGTCTCAAGTCTGATGTGGTCATTGGTTAAATAACCTCTTCAAGCACCTTCATTCATACTTATACTGTATTATGAAATAACAAAGTTTGATGGTTCAGACACTTTTCTGTACGGAACACAAGCATTTTGTCAAAACTAGAACTTTAGAAACACAAGCAAGCATTGAAACTGCTATTTCTCAATTCTGACATGAATATTAACAGTTGCCAAGTGAAATTGTAGTCATCACAGAAAAATTATTATCTGTATTTGAGCTATGCTAAAATGAAATTTTATCTTTTATCTTTTACATCTCTACCACTTCTGCCATAGTGGTTCCATTTATGGAAGCTTCCACTACTTCCATAAATCTTATGAGCAGTGAGAGATCTGAATGTGGGATCCAAGCTTATTCAAGAAGATTTTTCATGTACTTTTCCACACAGCCTCACAGTTCAGGGGAAACCACTCATTCCTCTGTTTTTTTTCTTTTTTTTTTTTTTTTTATTCCTGTCTGTTCAGGCAAAAGGGAATAAAAACTGCTAGGTGAGTTTCTGACTACACATGGACACTGAAGCAATGTAACGCACAGAATTCAAGATTCCTTTAATGTAGATTATCCCAGCACTAATTGAATCTCATTTTCATATCCAACACTTACTGAGTTGATCCACAGAATCAATTTTATTTGGTGCACCTATGGGTGCTGAGGGAGATGGCAGATGTTATTGCTAAGCCACTCTCCATTATCTTTGAAAGATCGTGAACAACAGGAAAGGTGCCTGAGGACTGGAAAAAAAGCTAGTGTTACTACAATCTTCAAAAAGGTCAAGAAGGAGGACTCAGGAAACTACAGGTCAGTCAGCTTCACCTCCATCCCTGGGAAGGTGATGGACTGACTGATTCTGGATGTCATCTCCAAGCATCTAGAGGAAAAGAAGGTTATCAGGAGTGGTCAATAGGATTCACCAAGGAGAATTCATACTTGACCAGTCTGATCGCATTCTATGGTGACATAACTGTCTGTGTAGATGAAGGGAGAACAGTGGATGTTGTCTGCATTGACTTCAGCAAGGATTTTGACACTGTCTCCGATAGTATCCTCATAGGCAAGCTTAGGACTCATCACTTAGATGAGTAAACAGTGAGGTGGATTGAGAATTGGCTGGATGGCAGAGCTCTGAGGGTGGTCATAAGCAGCACAAAATCTAGTTGGAAACCTGTAGATAGTGGGGTCAGTACTAGGCCCAGTCTTGTTCAGCATATTCATCAATGACTTGGATGAGGGAACAGAGTGCATCCTCAGCAAGTCTGCTGACGACACAAAACTGCCTGATACACTGGAAGGCTGTACTGCCATTCAGAGAGACCTGGACAGGTGAGACAGTTGGGTGCAGAGGAGAGACTATTTCAGTTGGAGGGCAACAAACTAGTGAAAGAGCTGGAAGGAATGTCCCGTGAGGAGCATCTAAGGACTTTGAGCTTGTCTGGTTTGGAGAAAATGAAGCTAAGGAGCGACCACATTACTCTCTACAGCTTCCTGAGGAGAAGTGGTGAGGGAGGTGCTGAGCTATTCGCCTTGGTATCCAGTGATAGGATGAATGAGAATAGTTCAAGGCTGCCTCAGGGGAGGCTTAGACTGGACATTTGGAAGCATTTCTTTACAGAGAGGGTGGTCAAACTCTGAAACAGGCTTCCTAGAGAGGTGGCCAGTGCCCCAAGCCTGTCAAAGTTTAAGAGGCATTTGGCCAGTGGCCTTAATAACATGCTTTAATCATGTGTGAATGATCTGTTTCATTCTGAACCTTTAGCCTCTTGCCATGTGTTTTCACTGAGCAAGAAAAACAGCTCTGATCATGCACAGACATGCAAACTTTAGGAATTGGTAGTGCAGACATTTCTAATGGCATTTCTAGATCACACTGTTGTGCCGATCAATAGAGATTATCCTGTTGACAGTCATTTGGTGACATATTCAACCATTTTGTTTTCTAGGTATTACATTAATTAAGGGAAGTGTCACATTGGCTCATTTAATATACTGTAAAATCAATCACTCTAATAACAATTTAAATATTTGTGAATTGTTCTTTGGAAATTTAGCTCTTCTGGTAAAGACTACAGAGCTATTATTTAGTCCAATGCAATTTTGCACATCCTGTGCTTTGCATCACATAGCATTGTTCTGTACCTGTGCCTGCACAATCTTCCATAGGAACAAATCCAATACAGATTTGATGACCTTTGTAATCAGTGGATTAAATGCCAGCTTTTGGAAGCCTGCTTCTGGAATGGTGTCTAGAGTGTGCAAGAAGATGTCTCCAACCATCAAGATGCTCGTTTTGAAAGTAGTTTCTTGAAGGGAATCAGATCTTGAAGGGAATCAGATCTTTCTCAAAGATCTGAACAAGCCTCCTTCCTTCCCTCCTTCTTTCCTTCCTTTTTAAAATAAATGACACATTTGGGGCCTAGTGATCCTGCTTGTATTTCCTTTTTGATACACTGTGTGAATTACATAATCAGTAGGTTACGCAGTTGCCTCTTTGCAGCCACAAAACCTATGAAAGAACTTTAGATACAGCACAAGTCAAATGCTTCTGTCTGTATTGGAGTTTATCCAGAGGCTTCTGGCCTTATAGAGCTGCAAATGTCCCTTTGATCTCAGTAGTTGCCAGTTGTTCTGTGAAGGTTCAACTATGCTGAAAACATCTTATTAATTATCATACATGGGAACATCAGAGGTCCAGTTACTTGGATGGAGCTTTGCCTGAGCTCGATGGCCTGATCTCCCCATTTCAGGGAGAGGCCTTTATTTTATTATAAAAAGTGACTGTTATCACAAAAGGAATAAAAAAATATTGCATTGGATTGTTGCATAACAATTTCTTTATATAGCCAGGTCACCTACATGCAAACATATGGTTGCTGCAAGTCTAGTATTATAGTCCTAATACCCGGAGAAGAACTTTTACTTTCTTCTACCCACTCCCTGACTAATAAATACCAAAGCTCTATCCTACCATGCATTCTGCTTAAAATTCATTGCTACAACCGGGTACTGCAAAAAGAGGGAAGTGGTGAAGCTATTTTGGTATATCCTTCTATATAAAAAATAGTGCTTTCATAAACAGAAAGAAATAAGCATTGTTAGGAAGTACATTGGACTAAGTGCATTTTCTGGAGGTATTTATGATCTTCTCCTTGGATTTGTGATAGTCCCAATATTCAGCCCATGTAGTTGGGAGGAAAGTGGGCTTGTGTCATTTGCTTCATTATGGGATGCAGGCTGGTTGGTTCCAACCCAAAAAATATTTATTCCTCAGAATTATTTTATGATTTCTGGGATAGAAGTAATCTTCATTTGTATGTTGGTTGATGCCCATATTTGCTGTGTAAAACAGAGACACTTGTTCCATTTCAGAGTAGTTCCAGACTGTGCAACAATTCAAATTACTTTTATTAATTTCTTATTGTATATAGCACTGTATGTATGGGAGGCCTATCACAAATTATATCGGTCAAAAAGGGTACATTAATGTAGTTAATTGCTTTGATCTAACTGTATTACATATTGGGTATAATTGAGCTAATAGAATTATTCTTTTATAACAACTAGACATGTCTAATCTTGTTTGCTACTTTTAGAACAATGTCCTTTGATTTAATAATGTGCTGGCAAAGGCTATAGTAGCTCTGTGAAAAACCTCTTATAGCTCATAGTGACACTATGAGTATAAACTTCTAAAAGATGTGTTTAATCTGATATTGAAGGCATATACTTTTAAGAGAAATTCTACTAAAAAAACAGAGCTATGTTTGGGTAGAAATGGCATTCAGCTGTTTAATTTTAAACTTCTTTCCACTCGACCTCCTCAGAAAACATGTGTCAGTTATGATGGACTGCTCTATTATTTGCAAGATTTAATGTGAGATGGACACCACATTTTTTCGTAAGTAATGATGTAACCAGGCTCTTTTCTGCTTGGGTCTTGAAGATGTACCCATCATGGTGGTACAGCACTTTTCATGCACTGCATTTATAGCAGTTACTTAGATCTACTTAGATCTATGTGTTTGTAAACTGTTCTTTTCAGTTCTTTTAGTTTTGTAAGTAGTGAGCAGAACACTGTTGCATAGTTTATTCTGAGTTTCATTTTTCTTTCTCTATCCTATACCTTGCATTGTTTGCCATGTTTTTTAAATGTTTTCTTATGGTTTCTACAGTTTTTAAAACATCCCCTGTAGTTAGCAACAGGAAGGCTTTAGAGAATTGTAAAGGCTCACTCAATAAGCTAAAACCAAGTAAGACCTCAGCTGACCAAAATGTCAGGGTCTTGCAAACACCTGGCCTAGCCATCAAACATCCTTTTGTCTCCAAAGCCCAAAACTCTGAAAGTCCTTTTTGGTTCCTCATTTCCCTTCTTTCTCTTCCTTCCTCTTCACTCCTTAGTACCTTTTATTATGGAAACAGTCTCTCTTCTTCTAAATAAAAGAAGACTCCAATTCTTGCTCTCCTTAGACCTGTTACTCTGCAAGGTGGTGGCTGGGAGAGCACCCCTCTTCCAGATTCAGAAGCCAGGACGGATGGGAGACCAGAAAGTAGTTGTGAAGCCTGCGTGACTCACAACAATGCCTGCACTGGGAAGCATGCACTCAAAGGAGGAGAGTAAATAACAGCAAACCTGCTGCTCTGACAATGGTCATTTAGCATGCTGTTGCTAAGGAGAATTTGCAGCTCCTAAATGGGTCTTGGCCTTAATCTGTCACTATATAAAACTGTCATTAGTTACATTCACAAGTACTTAAACATCTCAGTACCAAATGAGTTAAATGACATCTCATCACTTTTTAATCGTTTTACAATTTTAGTTTTAAGAGGGCAGTAGTTACCGCATGCTTGTCAGTCTGCTGGTCTTAATAATGTTGGTCTCAAAGTAGTGTTTTCTTGGGCTGAAAGGGGCTTTTGGAGATCTTTTTTATTTTTCCAAGTCCCTGTCCTTTGAATTTGTTAGTGGAGTCTGACACATTGGTAGAAGGTATTGTCTAAACCTTTGTCAACTCTTCAAATTCCAATCTAATTTAGGATGCGAATGCTAACTCCAACTCCGTTAACACTGAAATCATCAAAAGTGTGTTATTTTGGACCATCTTAGTTTACATGAGTTTTGTAATCTCCTTGAATCACCTGACTGTTAAATTCAGACATTTAATAGCTAATGTGATAATGTTTATGTGGTTTGTATCTTATTAAAATGGATTATGTATCTTGGACAATCACTACTATACCACTAGTCCCAAAACAGCACTATAATTCAGCACTCCCTCTGAGTGCCATATGAGCAAAAGACATACTCACCTGCACTCAGCATCTGTACTTTGCCACCACACCAGCGCTTAAGAAATTGAAATTTGCTGCAGCTTCACTGCAGTTTTGTAGCTTCTGCTTTTTTTGGACTGTGGGAGGAACAGTCTGAAGACTGTATTTGTCTGGTATTTTCTGAGGTTTTTTTCAGAAGACAATTTGAATCAATCAGTTCTTTCTTTTTTTTTTTTTTACAATAATTTGTTTCCAAACCCCTAAATTTCCATAATGTTACTGGGATAGAGTTTCACTTTCACTAACCAGGACTGGAATAACCTGAACGTGACAGTTGACACCTTGAACTTATATATTAATATATTCTAAACCACAATTAAAATGCACTTTAAAAGCTGATCTCATCATCTTCAGTTTAGCTCATTTTACCCTCCCTTCACCCATGCCCCCATTCCAATGACAGATTGAAACCAGGCTTTCTGGATGCAGCCTTTTGAGATCTGAATTTGATCAGTGATAGAGCACTGGAATGTCTGATTTGAAAGAGAAAAGATTTATTATAATCAATTTTAGTGCATACAGTGTCACACCATCCTGTTTTGCTCATTACCTACTGCCTCTCTTTTCTCTCCAACCACTCCAACCCACTTATATCATACATTAGAACAGTCTATGTGCAGTCCCATCTCAAACAAGTCCTTCCTTCAGGGTGTTTTTTTCAAACAGTTTATTCATATACGTAACAATTATGATCAAAGAATATTTCACAAATTGAAATGAATCATATTTTTAGTGCTGGCACATGAGCAATAAATTTCTTGTAGGGAACCCTTTCAGATTTTAGTAAAAGTTCAGAACTTAATTTCTCTTCAGTGTATTTTTGGGGGATAGTAAATTATTTCATTCAGACTTTCTGGCTCTGTGTAAGCTTTCCTTTTGGCATAAGTTTACTTAAAAATAAAAATATAGCAACTGCATTTCGTAAACTATTCCAATATTTCAAGTTGATTTTTAATGCTATATCTAAACTGACAGAAAGAAAAAGCTTGGCGAGTGTGTTAGAAAAATTATCTGTGATGCTTTTAATTTATAAGGGAGATTGTGGTACACTATTAAGCACAAAATCATATGAGCATTTGGCAATTTAAAAACACATTTTTGTTCCTGTTGACTTTCCTATGAGCTGTTCACTGAGTAAATACGGAGTGTACCCGTCGGTCAGTAAGAGAGCCTGTGAGGTTTTTCTTTTTCTTTCTGCAACATTATATATGTGCATGTAACATTTAGCCCAGTGGGAGCAGTTTGTTTATGACAGAAGTCTGTTTCAAAGGGCTTTTAAACATAGCATTTATCTCACATAGCATGGATCTATCTCGTTTTGCTGTCACAGAGATTCTTATGACACGTTCACAGCATAAAGATGAAACAAAGCTCCTTTCCTGAAAAATGGGAAAAATTCCATGAAATGTCTGTGTCTCAAAATTGATACTGGAAGAAAATCAATTTACTGAGTAATAGATCACTTCAGAAAGTGCTAAAAAGCTGTGAAGTATTTGAGGGGTATGACCTTGCCATCCTCTTCTTGTCCCAGAGGATGACAAAAGTAGAGGGAGTTAATTTCATGTGTGTTCCTCATGCTGATATTTATTGTCAGCACTGATATGATCTTAATTTAAAAAAAAGAAAAAATCCTTATAGTACACTACAAACTCCAAGATGAGTTTCTAGTGTTGGCCAAATATTTCAGATTTGTTGCAACAAAAGGTAAAACTTTAAAAAGTTTGAGAAAGAATAGGCATGACAGCCTTAAGAGAACATGTTAGCTACTTCACAACATAAGAAAACAAGATCACAGAGTAAAATATGAAGCATGTTGGAGCATAATGTAGAACAACAAATTTTTAAATGGTCTTTCAGATGTCCTTTTGAAATGGTCTTTGAGTACGAAAATAAACAAGTTGTTCAGCACAGCTTTTGGTGTTGCTGAATTTACTGTTTAGTGAAGCCAATGGTACAGCTAAGTCCCAGAAATTCCAGATGTTTTCAGAATACACTCACAAGTCAACAAAAAATGTGGTTATAGGCCATGTGAGTACCCCAGGATCCTCAGGGTTATTGTTAATAAGCTTTGCTAGAACTTTTCACCGAGTATCCAAAGCACTAGGTTAAAGTGAGGAATCTGTGTTCTGATTTGTACCACCCACCTTTACAGGAACCTCTGCTATGAACAGGCCTTTGACAGTGAATATTTCTGTCTAAAAATAAGAAAGATAACATTTCCTTTATCCTAGTAGGAGTCTTATTTTCTGGAGGAGTCATGAGACCCTCTTTCCCTTTCCATGTCCAGAGGTGGCAGTCCTGTCACTTCATGTCCCAGAAACCCTGTAAAATGAATGAATGGATCCTCAGATTTATACTGGGAGATGTTAGAAGCAGAGGAGCACATAGACTGATACCTGTCTCCAGAACACTGAACCATGAAGGTTAGGAGCAGAGTCTTTGACTGACAATTTGGTACTTTGAATGCATGCGGAGCTGAAACCAAGATGAGTCTAATCAGCTGCTATCAGTTTGCAAATTTCATGTTTAATTTTCACATAATACAGTTTTCCCACTGCTGACACTGGAGGTAGTTTGCATGTGCTGACAGCCTTAGCCATTGTGGTTTCATTTGATTCTAGGATACACAAGTGAACTTTTCAGACCCTTTTCTGAATTTTTTGTTCTTCAGTGCATGTAGGATCTATCATAACAGAATTAGAGGCAGGGACACTTCTGAGAGGTTTTTAAATTGTATTCAGAAAATTAATGTTCATTAGAAGATGATTACTCTTGTGGAATAAAATTGTGTCCCTTTTGTGAAGACTCTGCTGTAATTGTTCAGCTGATTTTTGTCTTAATGATGGAAGTAAAATACTCAAGGGTAGACTGTTGCTTATTGAGCTTTAATTGTTTTACCTGAATGTTAGCTGTGTATTAACATTAAGGATGCATTAATATTAAGAGCTACTGCCACTGCTAGTTCACAAAATTAAATTACTTCTGTTTATTTACCTTCGAATTTATTTGAATGATGTCATCTATGCTCTTGTCTCTTGGTCTGTGCTTACTAATCTCAGTGCAAATCCTTCAGATGTTTTAAATCACAGCAATTTAGTAGCACGTGTAATTAAAGCCATGTCTGGATGTATCTTAGTTGTTTCACCTACTGAAGGTGTAAATTATATCTGCTTAGGTCACAGAAGAAATCATGTTTAATCTGTTTCAGGTGGTTAATTTGTACAGAAAGTTATAACCTCAGCTACCGTAACCTCAAAATGCCACTTCTTGGATCTTCTTTCTAGTTTGTCAATCTCCTCTCCTTCCACTTTGTGTTGATAAGTCTAGGACGTGTGGAAAACCCAGAAGTCTCTCCAGAGGAAAGTCTGGGACTATGTGCAGAGCTTACTACAATAAGGCCGTTACCTTTGTTTGAAAATTTTATATTCTTCTCTAATACAGAAATAAATAAAAAAAGATAATACCTTCATCTTACATCTCATACTCTTCTGAGATTTTTGTTTTTAATATACTAAGATAAGAAGGCTTTGGCAAGTACTATTTTTCCCTGTTTTTCACAGTGAAAATTAATCTGCAAAGTTTAATAAATCAATATTATGCATTTCTGAAGTACTATATAGCTAAGTTAAAGAAAATCTTATTTATGCAGGGACTAAGTGGCAAGTGAAGGCAAAGACTGTGACTGAGGTCCTCATGCCTATCAGATGCAAAGTGTGCTAGGATCAAGTCCACGTAAACAAAGACATGCACAGCTCACCTCACCTACCTCTGTCTGACACACAAGCCCAGGTGGATTTAATCTCCCAATATGTATGCCTCTTATTAAAGCTATTAAAAATTATTGGTCCAAACAAGATGAAATTATGCCTTTAAGCTAGCAGTTTAACATTTCTTTCCAATCATTTTTTTTTGCGGGTTTTTTTTTGAAACATAGAAGAGAAATATCCCTCGTTTCCCAGGTGGACTAAAGGGGAACAATATAAACTTTATATTTTAGTGTAAAAATGTAAACACAGATGAAATGTACTTCAGGGTTTTTGCCAAAGCTTTTCTTGGATGATTTCCATCAACATACTTATTGTAATTATTTTCCAAATGTTACCCATGTGATTCTCATTTGCTACGTGTTTAATTCCATACCTTAAATTTAGGCACTCAGGTGCCTGAAGATGACAGACACCTAAAGATTTGTAGGTTCAACCCGCATAATGGCCCCGCAGTGGTCACGTAGTGCTCATGTGCTCTTATATGAACTACATCAAGAACTGGTTGAAATTCTATGTATGAATTCAGTCTTGTGTCTTTTGAAGCTAAAAAGCAGATGTTATTCATGGCATGATACTTCATGTATAAAATTAATATTTAAAATCTAGTCTTTTTAATTTATTTCTGGTATTCCACATGCAAAAGCCTAAGGGTTTTCCTCAGAAGTAGCTAAAACAAGTCATTAAAGATCAAAGTAATTGCAGTGTAATTCGGGCTACCATTGAATTATGTTATCCTCATCATCTCCTTCTCTTATTCCACCTACACTGAACACTAGCCACAAATAAACATTGCCTCCCAAATACAGGTTAAACCCAAAACTTGTCATCTAAACTCTGGATTATCAATCATAAAGTTTTAGCTTATACCAACTATAAAAGTTTTGGAGATAATGCTCCTTTCACTTATCTTTGTTCTATGGCTAAATCACTTCATTGAGTTTAATACCAACTGCCAGAGGTAAAACAAAGTGTCTGTCCACTGAAATGTCTTCATCCTACAGGAATGTGGCCTTTTTCCTCCTCTTTCGCTTCCTCTCCTACTTCAGAAACATCTGGTTGTATCACAAGAGTGTTGACAGGTTATCTGGCAATTGGGGACTCTGTAATGCTGACACCAAGACGACTTTCTTGCAGTTCCAAAACAGCATTAAAAAAATCCTAGAAAAGGGCCTGCTCCACCCAAAATGTTAAATGCAAACTAAATCTATCAATTCTAGGGTAGATCTCAAGACAGAGTATAATTTCTTCTCGCGGTGTTTGAATGTCTCAAGATACCTGTGGCGATCTTGTAATTCCCTGAAAAATGTTCCATATGGCACTTTTTTGTAGGCCTTCAGTTTGTGTCAGAGTATCTTTTTAATTTTATATTATAGAATATATTGCCCCATTTCTACTGAGTGTTGAAAACAGAAAAGCCAATGGATCAAATCCATCAAAAAGCAACCATTTCCATCTCTATTGCCTACTTTTCTTCCAGTGTAAGAGGCAGAGGGCAGACTTGCGTTTCTTTATTTTCTGTCCTCCTTGGCTTTACTCTATGTTTTAATTCCAAAAGTTATGAGACACAAGGTGGGTTATTCAAAACTATTTATTAGCTTGTTAAACTGAAATGCTTTTGCTCCTTGGCCAAGTTTTACAGGAATACACAAAACATTGAAGTACCTCACAAGCAGTGCCCCACCTTTGTAGATGACATGAGCACAAGGGGACTTGATTTTTCAATATATCTTTATACATATTTTTCTAACAAACACACATTCTTACATGTATTTTCTTTCACCTAAATCAGCCAAGTTATATGCAGTCATGATTTATGTCTCCCAGAGGATCTTAAGAATTTAGACTCTCTAAGCCTGATCCTAAAGTCTTTATTCAGGCAAAATGCCTGAAATAAACCAGAGGATATATAAGGCTTCATATAACATTTGGCTATAAAGGAAAAACACCATTAACAAAAGCAATTACAGGTGTCAAAGCTGAATTTTGTTTCATATCTCAAAGTCAAGGAGTGATAATCAAGATCCACTATAACTTACTCTACACATACAACTTCCACCAGTTTTCTTGATGGACTCTCTGTTTCCAGAAAGGGCCATCTGTACTATCATAAGAGGAATTCATACTCATACATGGGCATATGTTTATGAGCATTTTAGCTTGGACTAGGAGAGCAAGCACTCCTGAGAAAACTCATTCCTGCTTGCTGTTAGTCAGCCTTGCAAAGTGCTCTCCCAGCACACAGACTGGCTGCCTTTTGGACTAAGCCAAACCAGAAAATGTGCTCAAGGAGCTGCACCCCCACTGATCACTGGCATTTATTCCACGTGGACAGAATACAGCTCATCTGAACCAGACCCCATCGCCACGAACACAGATAGTTTGGAAGCCAGGTCCTTGGCGCCAGCCATTTCGTTCTCCAGATCTGCTCATGTTGGGCTGTATGACTCGCCAGGGTAGATACAGCCACATATCATGTTCCTCATGATCCTATTACAAAGCAGACTGTAACTGCAGCCTCAGCAACTAAAGCACATGTCTGCTGCACATCTGTGCAATGAAGAAGTCTGTGATACGTTTTTTTGGGGGTGCTGTCTTTTCTTTTTTTAAAAACTTCTATCAGGGAATCTTGAAGCTGGAGTTATGGTTTGCTGTTATTAAAAGTAATTTCATGAAAAGTCCTGTTGCATCTATCTGCCCTGATCAGTCAATGTCTCAAGCTACCATGATTTTCAGTGCTTTATAGACCAATTATATATTTGAAAAACTCTTACCATTTTTACGGTAGTAAGGTTCATTTTACTAAAACCATCACAGCTTAGGTTTGTCAGCTGATAAATTTCGCTGACATATGTCAAAGGTGCAATCCCACAGTGGCTTGAGCTGCTTGAAATCCAGGCTGCCCCTGCTAAGCTCATATTCCCTCCTGCTTAGGCCACACTGACCTATCTACACAAAGGAATTGTTGAGGGAGCTCCCCCATTAAATGTTTGCAGTAGACTGGTTTTCAGGAAGTCAGCTACCTGTGGCAGCTTGCTCTGCCATTTCTCAGTCACACTGCTATGTCAAGGATGGCAGTGGAACAAGGACAGGAGTGGGGATGAAGCCTGGACCACAATAATATAAACTTAAATTGGTTTATACGACAGTGGAACTGCAGACAAATGGAGTGATGCTAGTTAATACCCATTGAGAATACGGACTGTACTATTTAAATAAAAAAACTTATCTGGTGCCTATTTCAGAAAGCATTCACTCCATCTTCAGTGTGAACTGCTACAGAATCATTACTGTACAAGTTAATGGAATGAATTGTGACACAGTTGCTAAAAAACACCCCACCCTCATAACGGAATCTTGTCCCTTCTTCATCTCTCTGTTACCACCTCTTCCTGTGAGAGGAAAGGTCACATTATATCATAACAAGACAGCACTAGGAAAAGGCAAGAGAAAGCCCACTTCACGTACTGTTTTGGAAGTTCCCTAAAGTGAAAAATAATATTCTTGTGGATGAAGATTCCACAATGCCTCAAGGTACAATACATTCTCTAAAAATGATGCCTTTTTTTTACTATCTATAATACTTTCAGTGTAGTAAGATTACAGACACGCTAGTGAGGATTTGCTGGGAGCTATAACAGTCAAATCTTTCCATAAATCATCAGCACAAAAAAAGCAGTCTTTTACTAGAAACTGATTTAACACTAACAAATCTGTGCTTATCTTAAGGAGCTAAATTGGTGTTCAAGAGCATATCATACACATTTCCCTGGGGCTTTAAATAAAATCTAAAAATACTTCTGATGGCTGTTTAAAGTAAATTGTGTCTCTCCCATAGCATAGAAACATTAGGTCTATGTTTGAATTAATGAAATGGATATTTAAAGAGCTGAAATGGAAATTCAATTGAAATACGAAACAGCCTTTTTAATAAAGGAGCATGTTAATTATATTCCAGGACTTAATTTATGGATTCTTTTATTAATGTATTTCAAATAAAAGGCTATAAAATTGGAAGGTCATGAAGAATTGCTGACATCACTTATTATGATTATTTGCTGTCTTGCACACTTTGATTGATGCCTTGATGCTCAGTAATACTAAGTTACCTACCACACTGAAAACAAAAGATGATTCCTCCAGTTATTTTCGATCTTCCTTAACTATAGAGTGGTAGTGCCTTTTTTTTTTTTTAAATGACAGAAATGGATCTTCCTTAAGGGTATTCAGTATTTTTTAAGACATAAGATTTTAAAAGCAATTGAACACTTAACTAAGAATTAATTGCAAAGTCTTAAATTTAATTAAAAAGTCAGATTGGAGAAAGTCAAACAGACTTGTTATTTTTGGAGGGAGTGACTTCTGGGTCTGAAGTCTGCTCAGGTGATGATGCCAATACCTGAGTAATCAAAGTCAACAACAAAGCAGCCCTTCAATCATGAAGAAGAAAAGTCCATTTCTTGAAGGTGTTACATTCGAGTGAGTACTAATACCCTCAGTTTAAATCTGGTGCACATTTAACAACAATATTTCCTCATTATTCTAAATAAATTCTCTTTACAGATTACAGTTACCATCTGATTTACATTTACAGTCCGATTACAAATAACATTTAATTCTTATTATTCTTCTCATCAACACTGTCCCTGGTTCCTCTAGATAGGTTAACTTTACTGTAAGCGCATCTGCCAAACATAGACTGTACTTTTGTCAGCAAATGCACGTTGGTGTCAATAAAATCTCAATAATGCAAAGAATTTTTAAAAAAATGTAATGAGTTAGGGGAGCCTAGCTTCCAAAAATGAAGAAATGCTCCATAGCACATATAGGGAATATAGATGACAATAACTGCTGAAACAATGCTAGAATTTTTTCATCTACTGCAGTGGAAAAAACAAAATTATCTGACTTCTTAACTTTATAAGCTGTCTTTGCCCAAATGTTTTATTAAGCACAATCAAATCTGGTTAATCCGTATTACCTATTTTTCTAGGAACATCAAAACTACCTTGTAGGGTTTGGTGCTGTTTTATTCTGTAACAATGTATATCATGAATACAAAACTGTAAAGCCAATTAAACAAAATCCTGCTCAAAGCAAAGTAGGTGCAAACTCAAAATAACATTTAAATTGAAACACAGAAGAATATATAAAAAAACCTGTTCACTGTCAAAATAAAAATGAAGTAGAAACTTCTAGTTCTCCCATATCTAACGCTTTGCCTACATACTTCTATTCTCCCTTAGAGTCATTTGAACAGTATGTTTTAATCTATTGTGATAGTGTTTAGATGTTTATTTTAAAAATTAAAAAAATGTTTAGGAAATGACATAGTTTCGCCAGTGGCAAATGAGTGAAATTAAAAATTGGCCTTTTGCCACTGGAAACAGAGACATACTCCTAATGTGTTGACTCAAAGCTCATAACGTTTCTGGCAAATGACCCATGAAACATATTGTCAGATACATAGAGACTGTTACATCCAGAAAGCTACACTACAGGAACGCTAAGACTGCAAGTCGAGCTCTCAGAAGCTGAGAATTTCTGGGGTTAAGGCTTCCTAGGTAATATTAATTCAACCTATTTCTAGAGGTTATGGTGCTCTTAAATTACATGATAATTGCAATACCTATTAAGTGCATAGAATGCAATGTGCTTCTGAGGGCAAGATCCAACTGTTAGTTCAGCTCTGGCTCGACAATTTCCATCCAATAATTTGCTGTTCTTCCATATGGCCAGATGCTTGGACCTTGCAGAATCACCTTGATGACTTCGTTCTGAGAGGGGGAGGTGGGAGGCACACGTCTCTCTGCATGGCTGGGCTTGGAGCCAAAAGCCATGGTGGCAACATAACCTGCAAAAAGAAATCCCAAGAGCAGGAGCTAGCCCTGTATCTATAGAGCTTTGGCTACCTGATTTATTACATGACTCTGCTTGTGGGAACACTTGATGTATTTTTACAGAACCTGAAAGGTGTCAGTGAATAAAAGAGGCTTTCAAGAAGAGAAAGGACAATATCAGTACAACAAGAAGCTGAAAAGACTCCAGTATTGAACTGGCCCTTATCTCTTTTTCTGCCACAGGATTCTTCATACAAGGATGATAAAATGTTATTAACTTTTTAGTAGCTACCTGGTGCCAAATGTAGCACCAGCTGCAAGAAATTGAAAGAGAACTTCTTTAGGAAAATCATACTTATATGTGAAGTTTTATGATAGAGCTAATGTTGGGACTGAACTCGAAGAGCAAAATAATTACTTTTTTTATATTAATATGCTGAACTGTGAGAAAATACAGAATAACTAGCCATGTAGCAGCCGTTTTCTATTCCATAAATTCATGAAGGACGCTGCAGAAAAAAATGGCTGTTAGTGTCATTAGACATGGCCAAAATGAACATGTACAAAGAACTGATTTATAACAACCTTGATTCTGAAGTTTTTTACTTTTGTCGGAGATTCTTTGTTTTTCTGGATTCCATTTTGTATGGGTTTTTTAACAGCAAACTGAGGGAAGGAGCAAGGAAGGAATGCTTGTCCACAACTGTAGGGCTAAGAAGAAGATTAGAAACTTCAGAACTCGGCAAAGATCTCAGCCATGCAAGTTGTCCATGGTTGCAGCGGTAGGCTGTTACCTAGTGTGCAGCTACACATTTTAGTGCTGATATTCACAGCAGTGGGTTTCATTGCACCACAGAGGGACTCTAGACTGCTGCTTTTCTTCCCAAATTTCTGAAAGCAGTTATTTTGCCACTGGCTGTAGAGACATCCATTTCTGCTTTCACAGCAAGGGTCATTGGGCACTGGCAGAGGCTGCCCAGGGAGGTGGTTGAGTCACCTTCCCTGGAGGTTTAAGGCATAGGAGGACGAGGTGCTAAGGGGCACGGTTTAGTGTTTGATAGGAATGGTTGGACTCGATGATCCGGTGGGTCTCTTCCAACCTGGTTATTCTATGATTCTATGATTCTCTGCCCCCTCCTGCTCCCTTCTACTTTGGCCCAGTCCTCCAGCTTCTGATTCTGACTTCTCTTAACATGCCTTTTGGTTCCTTGCCTCTCTTTTCCCTTGGATCAGGTTGTTTGGATAGAAACTGGTTTTCTGTCTTCCATTCTGAAGTAACTGCACTTCCCAGGGAAGTGCATGCATATTTCAGGCTCCAGCTGACTGTGCTGAGTACATAGCAATGTGCTTTCCAGTACTGTCTCCATCAACTTTGTAATTGCCACAGATTTTTGTAGGGAAATACCTACTGAACAGATTCATGCCCCTGATCCAGGTGGCAAGGATACTGGATTTTCTTCATGAGGGAACTGGAAGCAGTTTTACAGGGACGGTACCATTTGAGTCTTATCATTGCTCCTGGAAATGGGGGGAACCATTTTGAATGGTAATCTCTAGAAGAACTCAGCCTGAAGCAAACAAGAAACAGCATGTACTTCAGCATGAACAACTGTAATATGGCAAGGTTCTGAGCAACTGAAAAATAGAATCTTACTGGGGAAAAAAAATTGGGAAATTAGGCATTGTTACCACTCATGTTTAGCAAGCAGTGAAGCTGGAAATTCCAATGAATTTATTCTGTATTTAATTTAACACTTGTTTCAACATTTAACTATTTATTGATACTATGTTTGTCTACTACAATTATATTACTGGATTTAAATATCTAATTTCAATGAAATTATGTATCTAAAATGATCTATTCTTTCATGCTAATGGACAATTCCTTTATTTTAAAGCCTGTGTTTAAATGTAATTTCAGCAGGAGGTTTTCCTATTATAAACTTCTGGATTATACAAAGATATGTGTTTGAATGAATATATCACTCAACATTTCATTTTATCATATAACATTAATAAATAAATAAATTTGGTATTAAAAATGGTCATTATTTTGTATTTGTGGCTGTTTTGGGGCCAATTCCACCCTGTCACTTTGGAAATTCTGCTTTACTTAACATGAGGTGGCAGCTTCTAGAAAGGAGAAAAAAGAGCAAGATAGCTTTGATAAGATTCAAATTTACACTTCTTGACTGTTTTCTACTTATTTCTATGTGGATCTGAATTCAGATGGCAAATAGATACCTTCATAAATTTCGGATATCACAGGTTCATGTGCAGCCCAGTATTTGAAAATGCTGGCGTCTTTGAAATAGAGTATGATGGGCCAAACCCTACCCTATTACACTGGAGTAAATCCAGAATAATTCGGTGAGGAAAATGAACATTTGAAGAAAAAGACCTCGAACACAGACTTACCCTAGTAAATTCACTCCAGATTCACATTAAAGAAAGGCTCAGTAGAGTATCTAGCTGAGACTGCAATTTAATGAATACAACCGTAATTCAAATTAGTCGTAGGACTTAACAGGTAACTGTTGTGGTATTTGTGTCATACTTGTATTATATTCCAAACATGACTTTCTTTTTCTGCTTCACCTCCAAATCTGTCCCAGATATAGAATACTTAAACCTTTGTATCCTATAAACCTACAGTTAGACCTCTCATAAACTGCAAGAAATTACATCAGTCTTCTATATACAACTCTTAAAGCTATTAAATGCCTACAGTATGCTGCACACAAGTGATAAAAGTATGTATGTGTGACACTATGTCTGGTTGGTAGTGGAAAAGGAGAGGGAGCTGTTGAAATACCCAATTCTGCTATTAAATAATGACTTGCTTATGAGACTCACTGACCTATTAAATACAAACATCTGGTTTAGGTGTTCAGGATTCAAATGAATTAGCCACCAAAGACTAACCAGGCATATCAGACCTCAGCCCACTCCCAAGAACCAAATCACCCAATATTTCACTTGTGGAAAAAGTTAACGTTTTGTTGAAGGTGGGGCTAGTCACATAAAAGTTGATTTTTCCAGTACTGACAATAAGGCTTTATTCTTCTGTTACTGTATTCTTCAGCTGTGTTCTGTTGCTATCCTACTAAACCTACCAAACAACTTAAGATTTCTCATGACTGTCTTCAGTCACATTGTGATCCTATTCTATCTAATGATTTATGATAAGGTCTCGTTGGAACTGGGAAAGACTGAAACTCAAAACTGTGGAGAAGGATTTGTGTTATAGCTTATACACAAAATACACTTTTGTGTGAGTCAGTATTAAACAAGAACTTGTACATGCTGTAGAAGGAGCTGTTAAGAAGCGGTAATGCCAAAGATTTTAGTGGTACTAATCTGGGACCTGATTACTTGTAATTATTCTATTTTTATGATCATAATGGGCCTGGGTCAGGCTTGGCTCACCACTTTTATGGCTTGTTGTGGCCGTGCCATGTAAGGTTCAGTGTTGTTCTGGGAGATAACTGCTCAAATCTACATGCCTACTGATGGCTGAAGAAGAAGAAGCATGAACATGCCTCCCATTGCTCTTACCTTGTCCGATATCTATTCTCAACACATTGTTCAGTTGCTGCCCTGCGGATTCACTGGGAGACAATTAGCCTTGCCTCTGGAGAGGCAGAAATCAGACCATTGGCTTTGTATTGCAGAGAACAAAGAAGGAAACCTGCCACTGCTGGGTGTTTGGCACTTCATGAAGTGATGTTGTCTCAGAAGCCCGAACTGAGCCTGCTTCCCTGGCAGGAGAAACGCTGTGCCTGCGTGCAAACCAGGCAGCTGCAATTCCTGCCTAGCCATGCTCAGGTCTCAATTATGCAGTAAGGCATCTCCTACGGTCCTGGCTCCTTTAACTCAGGTGGAGAGATTGTGTTGTTCTAGTTAGAGTAAATGTGCTGGCAGCAGAAATAGTCATAGCAAAGCTCTTGTCTACAGCAGGTGAGCTGAACGGCTTTTTCTAACATGAGGGGCAGTAGGACTCTGGCACTACCTGCAGAACATCTGCTAGGAGGCTTGCAGAGAGAGGTGGGAAGAGTTGGCTCTGTTCCTTCTCTACCCAAATTTTGTCACATTCTCCTGTTAGTGAGCCAAGTGTTGCTGAAAAAGAAAGAAGTACATTGTCTCACAGAAGAATGAAGACCAGCGTGAAATTCCCAACACAGCTAAGCTCCCTTTTGCCCTGGTGAAGGTATAAAGAGCTGTGGATGAGGATGTGAGGATTAGTTATAGAGAACAGGTGCAAATACACTTCAGCAAATGCATGACATCTGCTCCCTTACCTATTCTCTAAGCAAGAGATACCTTGCTAATGGCTGTATGTAATTTTCTCTGCCCCTCCCCCCGCCCCCTTTTCTACTCCTTATTTTTCATCTGCTGGCAATGCTTTGTAAAAATGATCTCTGCACTCATTAGTCTACAGATGAGCTGTTTACAGAAAAGTGCAGGGAAAAAAAGCAGTGTGTAAAAGAGTAATTATCTCTTATTACCTCAATTTTAGCTAGTCCTATCTTCTGCATACGTGTTTTATCCAATGTATTTCTGGTAGTTTAGATAGTTGCCCTGCTGGAGCAGGAACTTCATTTTACCATGGCTTTTTAAGGCTACATTGAAAATACAGAGAAAATGGTTTACATGGAGCAGGACAAAAATGAGATAAAGCAACAATTTTTTTATTTGACAAAGCAAGATTGCACTATACTTCTTTGGAGATTTTAAATAACTTTTCTGGTATTAAACTGACCAAATCTAGACTGTACTGCAAAATTTAGCATAAAAATATGATCATTTGTGTTATCTGAAGCCATAGTTACAAAAGCTTGAAATTCATCATAGTCAATCGTCATCAGTGGCAATTTTAAAAATAATTGTATTTACAGACAGGAATACTTCTCAATAAATGCATTAACTACTGTTTGACATTTCCCATCGATGCTATTCCTGTTTATTAGTTACTCTTCAAACAGGTTAATTTGAAAATGCTAACAGGCGGCTTAGCACTGTGCCATCAAATGCTATAGAGAGTCCCCAGACTTGTAAGGCTAAGCTAGCTTAGTAAACTGATTTAACAACTTATATTTAAATATACTTAAGGACAGCGCAATAAACCTAAACAATTCACATATTAGAGCTGTTTATCCTCCATGAATCTGTTTTCAATATCTGACTGTTGTTTAACCAACATAAACAACTCTCTTATTAAATCATGTTTAATTTTGGAACTTGGGTTAAAGCATTCCCACGATATTTGGTGCAGATGTTATAAAGTTGTAAAAATCTGTATAACAGCCTGTTTTAAAGCTGGGTATTTTAGGCTTAGGAACAAGATGGGTAAATTGAATGGATGTTGAGCATAGTATAAATTATGAAAACATTAGGCAACAGCTTTTAGTCTTGTTTGCCTTAGGGGCGAGGGTATCAAGTACCAGGACAACTGGGAATCTCTTTTATCACAGAGCATACCCTGCCATATAATTTTGAAATATTATGGATTAAAGCCCAATACTGAATTAGGTCCAACATACAAATTCATTCTGCAAAATCATTGTTCTACAGGTGCTATAATTTCTTAGGAATCACTCTGAGAAAACTGTTCATAATTGCACCAAAATCTTCAGAAGAAATGTATTGTCCCTCACGAACATGGGACAACCAACCTTACACTGACAAGGGTGGAGAACTTCTCTTTCTTAATTTCAACCTGACTGATCCTTATCCTCTTGCTTACCTGAAATCTAACCCTTTGGGCCATGTGCACACTCTGAGTAAGCCTGAATAAGGCAAAGAGAAGGACTATGCTCCCAATGCCATCAAGTAAGGTTTGGGGATTGTGATGTGATTATAAATTGAACGCAGTGGCCTCACATTTTGTATCATGTTCCTGTAGCTGGGCACTCTGGAGGTGACACACAGTTCATCACTGATACAGGGACACATTCTAGAACTATAGGGTAGTTTCAATTACGTTTGGAATATGACTGCTTGTAAAAGTACCTTTGAAAATATTCACTGAGAGTGGACAGTGAAATATTATTTATGAACTGTGGGAGTGTTAGCTCTGACGGGCATGAATCCTGATCACCTTGATGTCATGCCGGCTTTGAAACCTGATGATTGCCTGCAAGATGTCTTTTGGGGGTACAGAAATAGTTTTGTCCCCAACCCAAAATTTCCTTAGGAGCTGCCAAGGGGTGTTACAGTCTCATAGCCTATCTGCCAAGAGAGGAACTTGTAGAACTCCACTGGAGGTCATGGCCTGAGCAGGAGACTCTGTGAATAAAAAAAGATGTGAGATACTGCAATGGCATTAATATGTATCAAAATAAGTGATTTTATTTTTCAGTTTAAACACTTGACTATTTTGATAAATCATTGAGAAAACCCAAAACCTTAATCAGAATGTGTCTTTTTTTTTCCCCCCAATCATGCGTGGGTGTACTCTTTGTGGACTAAAGCAAAAAGAAGCCCTGTGAGCCATTCTCTTTACAAATGCTAAGTTAAACAAAGATAAAATTCAAACATTCAATTCACCCTAATTTTATCTCTCATGTGCCATATAGCTACAGTAGGATTGATCGTGGGGCTTCAGTGTCTTTGGGACACCTTGGCATGTCTGTATAAACTGCTGGTGAGGGCACATCTGTGAGAGGGTGCTGCCTCTGCGTTTAAGAGCTGGAGCATGGGTGCACGCTCCCGATACCTGACCAGGGCTTAGTTTTCTCTCTGAAGTCCAAAACATCTGAAACTGCCAGAGCATATCAGTCTCACACAAATTTTGCTAATTCTTGCCTTTGGCAGCCACCAGCTCTGCCTATGGGTTATACTAGTGTCTCCCAAACACACCTCAGGTAAAATGAGTGGGAGGAGCTGCTCACAGTTAAGCAACACCAACACTTCCTCAGATCCACCACTGCCTTTGCCCCATCTTTCTCAACTCCTCATCCCCAGGATTTAGGAATCCCACACATTCCTAAATTTTCCCTTCTGTCACTCAGACACACACTTAAAACAATTTTCTTCTTTCCTGTCAAATCTATCAAGGGATCTAGTGTGTGTGAAGCCTTTTGAGAAGTAATTTATATACAGGGTCACATTTACTCCTGGAAGTTAACTGAGGAAGGGTGAACTTCTTTCCACTTAGGAGAAGGAGAAAAAAGAATCCCATTAGAATCATAGAATCACCAGGTTGGAAAAGACCTCTTGGATCATCGAGTCCAACCACTCCTATCTGCCACTAAACCATGTCCCTGAGCACCTCGTTTATCCATCTTTTAAGTAACTCCAGGGATGGTGACTCAACCACCTCCCTGGGCAGCCTGTTCCAGTGCCCAATGACCCCTTCTGTGAAAATTTTTTTTCTGATGTCCAGCCTGAACCTCCTCTGGTGGAGTTTGAGGCCATTCCCCCTTGTCCTGTCACCTGTTACTTGGGAGAAGAGGTCAGCTCTCTCCTCTCTACAACCTCCTTTCAGGTTTTAGATAGTTGTAGAGAGCAATTAGGTCTCCCCTCAGCTTTCTCTTCTCAAGGCTAAACAACCTCAGTTCCCTCAGCTGCTTAAAGAACAAGGGATAAGAAATACCACTTGCAAAATCACAGCCCACTGAGGCTGACTGGGAAAGAATAAGGGGACAAGGAAGCCATGTTGAAAGGGGACTTCACAAGGCTTTTGGACATTTCTCTGCTAATGAACTTTATTATGCAGCTTGCTTGGTGATGAAAATTTAAACAAAAATTTTCCTTTTTTTCAAAACCTGACAATAATTCATAGGGGCTTTTAGCTCTTTTTGGAAATTTTTTGTAATTGTTAACAAATATAATGGCTCTGATGGGTCCCTGCCTGTGAGTAAAATTATGCAAGGGTCCCCAAATTGCTTTGAGAATGTTTCTTATAAGCAGTATGCACTGTACATCTAAACTTAAAAAGCGTGTTTGATTCCAAGTGGTGCATCTGTCTCAAATAAAACAAAGCAAAACAAAAGACTACATCCTGAGACCCTGAGAGACAGTGCATAAATTTTTTTATGGGAAAAAAAAGATGCAAAGGCTTGGATATGTGCTTTCATTATTTTTGGAGTAATAACCTTAAAAGAACTGATCAAAAAATGCAAACCAACCATTTTATTTTTCAGTTTTTGGTTTTTTTTTTCTTTTATGGTGGAAATTATGCTTTATTTATAGGCTTGCCCCTAACTGTTGCTAGAACCTCTTGTGCCTTCTCAAAATTCATACCTATAAATAACTGACATTGGAGAGAATAAAATCCAGACTCTTGTACACATACGGTATTTGTACATCTTCTTTACTTATTTATCTTTGTGTTTTGACCTATGTAATTTTTCTCTAGATGTCTAGACAAATTTAACTTTAGCAAATTAAAACTTGAAAAGACATCTATTTGTTAAATAAATATGTAGCTTTGAGAACATAGCTAACTATGTTATGAATTATAACTGCAATGAACTAAGTCACATACTTCCTTGACAGAAATAAATGTTGGCTAGAATCAAATTGTAGAACTCCAAGTGTACTACTTTAAAAATATCTAAACAAAACCTAGAATATTTATTTCAGATGTGCCAAAACAGGATAAAAGGAAGTACATCTTCAGTGCAATTGTATTAGTTTTCACACACTCAATTATGACTTTCAGACAGCAGGGAAAAGATCAGGAATACTATTAAAAAGCATCTGCTATGCAGACACTTGTGAAAGACTATGAATCACACATAGCTTTAAAGGAAGATTTTTGATGCATTAAATGTTGATCCATGTAATCCTAGTTATCCTTCCTTGCCTCAGCTGTTTATTTCTACTTATGGGGTCATTCAGCTCTTTTCTGTATCTCACATTGAATTTTATATTAGAGCCATAAAGCATTAATTTCCTTTTATTTCAGCTGCAAGATTTAAAAAAAAAAAATCCTAAAAAAATACAGTTGCAAGAACCTTAAGAAAAATCTTAGCAATTTTGGAAATATATCTCTATAATTTTCCTGCCTAAGACTCTGTGTCCCATGATACAGATTGAGACTTGGCTTTCAGGACTGTTCTCATTTAATCATGTTGTTTTAAATCCAATACCGAGGTAAGTTTGGGGCTTTTCCTATTTACTTCACTGAGATATAATCAGTTCTTGTTGAAATAGTTTTTTGCCCTGAACATTTTTTCTCCTGTAATAATTTCAAAATAAATTCTTAATATTAAGATGAATTACAAAACTGTGGCCTTACCCCAGCAATGAGATACTACAGCACTCAACATTTTCATTTGTTCTTGAAAACCAAAGTTATACCAGCATTGAAGGAAGTATGTTTTTCTCCTATTAATTTTAGTTCGATAAATTTAAACTGTAATCCTGAAAGCTGTGTGAAAGATGTGCTCTACATTTGCATAATGCAATTATCTTCACTGGGATCACTCACTTCTTCATCTAAACAGCTCCCTAAGTGTGTTTGCAAAATCAGAGCCTTAGAATATCTTGATTTTAAACTATACAATACCACCAGTATGACTTGGTGCTGTCATTCATTCAGAAAAATGGAATCCAAATGGCTTCAGCCAGGCCTTGTCTTTGTCTTCAATGAAAACCATGCTTTGGCTTTTTTTTTTTTGTTGCACACAGTGCTGTTTTAGGAGGGCTCTCAGTCACTTTTTGAGAAGGATTATATGTCCTATTGCCTGTGACAGCAGTGGGCTCAGTTTGATGACACTGAGATCCCTTCCTGTCTTCTATATGAACCCAGGCAGTACTATTGTTGCTGTTCAGATGGGGGCTTATATGGTTTTATGTTTGAAATTTCAGCAGAAACATTATACTGCATAGCAGCATCTTACGCTTAAAATGTAAGATGATGGGAATTCTACAAAAGTAACCCACTAAAAAAAGATATTCTGTTTTTACAAATTTACTGGTATAGTCTCACAGTGTTGAATAGAGAACACAACAGTATCCACTGCTTTTTTTTATTCCTTCTAGGTTATGCTCTTTTAAATGTGTACCCTGTAGGTGTTCATGTTAGCTGGTATTTCCTTTCAGCATCTCTAGTAAGTTATCCTTTCATTGTGGGTAAGTAAGAGTTTGCAAAACTTTGCACCCTTATTCTTAAATTAAATACTGACAAGGAATGGAAGTGTAAAGCATGCTAATAAGCAAGACCTCCCTGTGGGAACCTGTGATAGAAGACTGTTTCACATTGAGAGGCAGACAGCGCTGTTGACACAGGCTGTCAAAAAGGCTTCATGTCTTTGAAAGAAAATCTTAATCTTCTTTATTCATGTGTGAACAGGTCCAGGCCTTCATCCCGTAACTCATATGCATTGACTGTTTAAACTGTGGGTTGCTAGGCTTTGGGTAGGGTTTGTTTGCTTGTGTCTACATTGTACGAATGGATGAGGACTGAAAATTAAAATCTGTCTGACACAGAGCACTGCTTTTCTGTCTCTGTTTGAAGAGACATGGCAACCCAGGGTGAAATGAAAAGGAATTTTATTGAGCGCAAAAACCGCTCAGTGTTTAAATGTTGGACGCAGGAACTGAATGGTCAATTTGGGAGGCTTGTAGGTTGTTTATAGACATTGGGATGGCTGTCAATCACAGTACAATGGTGAAATTTGTGTTGGAAAAAAAGTGCTTTCTAGTAGCTGAACTCCTGTTTCCTGTTAAAATGCTCACATCAACAAACAAAAAGAGGTTTTGTCTGAAGTTTACAAGCAAGAAAATTTCAGAATAACAGAGATGCTGCTACTGTTGTGGAATCTTTTGATCATTGCGGCACTGACTATTTAACATTTAAAACCAAATTTTACAGAGAAAGATTCTATTGCTCTGTGGATCAGATTCTGCTCTACCGCTGTGGCTTATAAATCTGCAATAGGTCAATTAAATGAATGGAATTGTGCTACTGAAAAGCAATATGTCAGTGGATTCTGAGACTTTGCTTATGCCTGTGCTATTAAATACTTTAATTAGATTTGTTTTATATGTTATTTATATATCAATAGCAAGGAGAAGCAGAAGATAAATTGCACTCATATAGTAGTAATCTCTTTCAGCACTTGTTAATAACAAGTAGAGGAAAGGGGCTTATTTCAGAAGCAATATTCCCCTTTCCAGTTATTGTTAAAACTAATTGGCAGCATTTTGCTACTTCATTTTACAGAGGCTTATATTATCTCAGCTATAAAATTTCATACTGAAACTTGGCCAGATGTCAAACTTGCCACTATATGCTTTCAAACAATTAAAAGAAAAAAAAGAAGGAACTGAGGGGAAAATAGAAATAAGCTTGTTTTAACAGAATAGAATTAAAAATGTTAAAGCTGTTGGCCTTTTCTGGTTTTATAACATGAACAAACATGTTTTATAGAACACTGGCTGAGAACTCAGCCCTCAAAATCTGATATAAATTGTGGTTTCTGGGCCCCTATGGGATGTGTAGAAGGAAAGAAGAAAACAGTTTCTCCCATTGTTTTTCCTCTCACCTCAGAGCATTGCAGCCCCGAGCCCTAGATCTTTCTTCTCCAATGGTGGGGGAAGGAGAGAGGTTCAAATGGAGCAAGGCATAACAGACCCTGCCAAATGCCAGATAATCAAAATCTGGCTTCACTACAGCCATATTAAGTTCTTTCAAGCCTTACGAGCATTCAGGTTTTATATTTTCCATAAGCACTGGGGGCTTGCAGTGTTATAGGAGATGTTGCACAGTTTTCAGGTTCTGAGCAACAGGGCTCTTCCTTTGTGTTCACCTTTATGTTTTCACTAGTTTCTCCAATGTACATATATGTGTTTACTCTATTTTTCATGCCTTCTGAGCAGATTTTTCATTGACACGTATAATAATAAATGACTCACCATTTTAAATGGCAGAGGTTTGTGTATACTTAATACTTGAACAACTGCCACCTTCAGTGATATGAAATATGGTAGCTGTTTCCCAGACTGCTTGTTTCTTTCTCCTTCACTTTAAATACGTAGCCTTAAAAATCTGCAATATAGATAATCACTGAAGTGTTTGTGATGAGGAACTCCCCTGTGTAAATTTTTAAATAAGAAGACACTCTTTTAAATAAGAGCGCAGATGCAAGGGAAAAGTAAAAGTTCTCATCTCTCAGCAGATCTCCAGAATTTGTTGGCTATTCAACTTCTGCAAATTTTGCTTGATTACAGCAACTTTAGTTATAGAGCTCATACAAAACCCAGAGAGATAATCATATCACTGTTTTCCAAAATGGAGTTGCTCTGTTTTGAGATCCTTCTTTCAATTTAAATGCAGAAGAGGAAAACAGGTACAGCAATAAAAAATGATTTAGCAGTTGGTTATTTGCTGCAACTTCATCTCTTTTCATACTTTGTTTTCTCTACTGGCCTGAGATAAACCAGCAGGAATAACTGAGCAGCTGAAGAATACTTTAATTTACATTTGGAGCAAGAATGAATTTTTGTTTAGTCCCTGTATATAGCACTCGGCCTGCTGAATGGAAAGGAGTAGAGGAAGTTCTCACCAGAGGTTCATTTTCTCTGCTTATGCATCTCACGTTGCTCATTGCCAAAGAGTTTTCCCTCTGCATTCCCTTTAGGTGTGGCTGCATTTGACTTCAGTGGGAATGCAGCTTCATGGGTGAAATGCTGTGGGGTTTTCCAAGCACTGTGATTCTGTTATTCTCGACAGCTTTGGGCAATTTGAATCACATAGCAGTACATAATTTTTCCTTCTTCTTTAAAATGGGAGCAGTGATAAAGGTTCTTCATAAAAGTAATGATGAAAACTGATTTTATGACGAGCATCATTGCTGTTGTTTATTACTACTCGTAAGTTTCAGTTGAGTAAAACCTTTCAATTTCTTTATTCACCAATCCATCCATATATCTTGTGTTGCTTCCTCTCTACATGACTACGAGGTAAAAATGTCTTCTCTTACAGAAAAGTAGAATATGTATTTGTGCCTTCACTCATCATCTTCCACGTTGACTCATGTAATATCCTACTACTTATTATTTGTCTTTTTCTAATCTCTTTGAAATATAGCAATATAGAAATATACGCTGTTCTCACATGATCAGTAGAGTATAATTGTTTATTACAAATCCTCTTCCCCTTAGCATGCTTGACAGCTATAGCTGCCCCTGGAGAGCTTCCTATAGCCTCTCACAGCATTATCTTCTGTCCAAGATTTGCTCTTTTTGCCAAAATTAATGCCAAATGCAGAGCTTTCTTAATATGCTTACCCTATTCCCATCCTATTGATTTCTTCCTCTCTTCCATGAGCTGCTTTTGAAGTCATGCTTTGCAAAGGTCTTCCCATCTTAAAATCTCTCCTAAAGACTGACTTACTCTATAAATATTGTGAAAGGAAATAATTTTTGCCTGCTCTTCTTCCCCAGTGTGCTTTCTTCTTTCCTCTGCAGTGTAGAGTCCTTGGGGGCAGGGACTGCATTGTTTTCTCTGGATGTGGACAAATGCTTTATTTTTTAAGAGATAATAGCTGGCATGGTGCTGGAAGCTCAAGCTCAGCAGATAGCTGAGAACTGAATGCTGCATAAGGTGGTCGAACAACAAACTACATCTTTCAGGCAGCAAGTGTTCCTCCCCCTCCCCCCTTCCTCCAGGCTTTATTCTGGAGATCTAAGTTTATAACAAAAGAAACAAAAAGGTTTTTATATAAATGGAAAAGCAAATGGAGCCCAGCTCATGTTACAACTCAGCCTTCTGACAGCCAGCAATGGAGATCTGCTCTACTTAGAAGCCTCTCTTTGCTCTGAACTGCAAGGGAGCTTTTAATATTTCCTTACTTGTTTTGCATGCTCTCTGATTAGACCTTCATGCCCAGCTCAGTATTAGCTCAAACTGTACATTTGGCAAAGGTTACTGCAGAAGTTTTGTCTGTACAGTGACTGCAACCGTGGAGCCGTTATCCACCACCTCAGCGCTATCAGGGTATAAATAAGAAGCAGGTTATATATGTACAGTGCTGTGATTGCTCGGAAAGCTCTACTGTGTCGCAAATCCTTTAAAATAATACACTGAGAAAGTATTTTGACTTTCCATTACTCACAAAAGCCAGTGTTTTTAATATGCATGATCAAATTCAGTCAGGGAAATAAACGTCTGCTGATTTTTCTTTTTCCTTAGAAACTGATGGAAACTGCCCAGCACTTTTGGTGTTGGTGCTTAAATATGTTTAAATTTAAGAGGGTGTTTTAAGCTAGTAAAGCAGGTGCCAGAATGTCTTAGCTAGGCGAAGGCTGAATCCAAACACTCAGATGCTTAATTTTATGCAAGGCAGTATCTGTAGGATCAAATATCTTTTATTAGACTAACTATTTAGAAAAAAAACATACAGGGGGTCACAAATAATTCTCTTGTTATTCACTTAAACTTTTGGAGAAATAATTCATACCTTAGGGGATGTTCTGTGCTGAAAACAAACCGTACTTTATACATAGTTTCTTGGTGTACAGACTTTCTGTGAGCCATGTAGCAAAGGTGGAACACAATTTTAAAAACCAAATGCCTGAAGAAGCTGCAAGATCTAGAGAAGGCAGTATTGAAAACCACAGACTGCTGACAGGTTTTGAGGTTGAGTCACTGAAGTTCATTGTTAAACTGATTTGTAGGTGAAAAAATGTTTTCCTATTTTTTAATTCTTTTGTTCCTTTAAAATGAGAACTTCCCTAAATTTATGGTCTGTAAAATAATAAAGGTTTTGGAGTGTGAGGGAATAGGACAAGCTTATGCCACGACCCCAAAATAAGAGGGTAAGTGTGGTCATTGGAAGGAACAATTTGAGTCAGATGCATTTTATGGAATAAATCACTACCTGGCTTCTTCTAGGATTGTCTCAGTACATAAAAATTACTAAACAGAACAAGAAACTTGGGCTGGACCATCAAAGTAATGCAAATATGGCATACAGAGCATCCCACAACTCCTTTCCATTCAAGACTCATCCAGCGTCAACATCTTTTTTCTTTACTTTGCCCTTTGTTGCGCTTTATGCCTTTGCAGGAGTGGGAAGCATGAGGAGATTTCAAGGTTATTATTTTCTCTAGTATTATAAAGAGACTAAATAACAAAACAGAACCCAGATGACCTTTAGAGCTGCAAGTGACCCTGTTTGATGAATGCTGGGCACTCATATTGTGGTGCATCCTTTCCACTTAGAGCCCATAAAATCTGAATTTCCTAAGTGTGTAGCTGCAGACCTGTGCTGGTGAAGAAACAGATGGATGTAAATCATTGATATTTGAAGCCAACCATTTTCATGATGCCAACATTCATGCACTGTAAAAATTGCTAATTGCTTTTCTTTCCTAACTGCCTTTCACTCGCTGAGATGCCATTAGCCTTTTTTTTTGCTCTTTCTTTTTATATACCCAGCTACTTTGTTAGTGCTCTGCACTCTATATATCTATTCACTTCAGAGACATCCCTCCTGATTTAAGGAATGAATGAAAAAGGGTAGTTGGATAAGCACTTTGTTTCTCTTCTAATTTAAAATCTACTAAATAAAAATCATGTGTGGGTTGGTGTATGTGGGGGAGATCCTTCAGTTTGTGCTAACAGTAGAAAGATTTATCAGGCGAATGACTTCTTAAGATGACTACTGCGGTCTCATGAGAAATGCTAAATGCAGATTTACAGATCTGCCTAATTTTTATGCCTGTGCACTCCTCCTTAAAAAGATTGCCAGCTTTGTCAAACAGTGAGGTTTGGGTACAGTTAGCTTTTTCTTCTTCTGGAAAGAATACATCGACTTTGACTGGTTTGCCCTTTGTCAGCCTGATCTTTAAGACTCTGAATCTCATCCTAAAGTCTGCTCTGTAGATGGCAAAGTAGAAAATGAGTGTTCATTGCCTAAGCACTGCATTGCTTTAGCTAAAACTGAGAAGACTTCATTCTGTACTGTAATAAGTCTGGCAAGCGGAAGCCAAGAGCCTCACAGGGGGGCAGCAGGTTTTTGGTTCTCAGTCTGAATTTGCTTCTAAGCTTTTTCTTAATATCACAATGGGCTCTTGCTGTGTACTTCTAATGCCTCAGCAATGAAGTCAGGGTATATTATGCCATCTGTCCAGGAGTCAACACTGCAGGTCAAGCTAATTTAAACTGGCACTTTTCATCTCCCTATGCCTGTATGCTTTACATTTAATAGTTTAAGTGAGTGATTGTACCACCTGACCCTGCAACAAAGAACAAAGCTCATGTTTGTATTTTTTCGTTATCTTTAGTTGTCAAGGATAGAGACATTTGATCCTTTCATGCAAAATATAGCTAAACCAGTCATTGATACTCAACTTTTTTTTTAGGTCAGGTAGGGTCTTTTAAAATTATTTTTTCATCTCACCTTCTATCTTTTTTTTTTGAAAGGTAAGTAAGGAGGCAGATTTATATGATATGGAAATTTATAAATTTAATCCCAGACTGAAAAAATTAAATGTAAAAATAAAAACTGTTATTTCTTCTTCACATTGAGGGTTAAAAAATATTTATTAGAGGGAACTGTTTGCCCTGTGGTGAACAGAAGTTTTAAGTGATAATCCTGTAGGAAAATTATGATCATAAATATTTTGGACGTTATGAAAAGAGCAACCTTTACATCTTTGTTTCTCATTTGAGCCCTGAAATGATCTTTGAAGAGTTGAAGATATAGAGATGATAGCTGAATCATCAGAATGAAGGTTGATAAACAAAAAGTGTGCATAATAGCATAACAGATATTGTAAAATACAGGGAAATTTGTCTGAAGAGTAGTACTCATTTTGATTTTCCCATCATGCTTTTCTTCCCTCTTTCTACTATTTATCTGAGTTGCCATTTCTCCAGGCCACCGTATTTCCAGCATTTTCATTTTTCTATGCCTGAACAAATAGCATCATTGCTGAAGACAGAAGGAGAAGAATGATCATGCACAAGTATTTATTTCTTAAAGACATCTAAAGTTTGAAACAGGAATACTGTTCATAGGATTAGGTTGTCAATAAGCTGTGTTCCCTCATTTGAAAAAATGTTACATGACTATGATAACATAAATCTGTTTCCTTGCAGCCATACTAGCCCAGGGCACCAAAGTTGTGACTGTTGACATGAAATTAATTTCAGAACCAATGGAGGTCTATATATGCAAGTTTTCTGTGTAGACAGATAGACATATAAATGGGTTGTTAGTTTTTGTTGCAATAAAGAGTACTTTCCTTGGAGAAAAGCTAGTCCTATCTAATGGCCATGGCCAACTATTGATCTACTGCCTTTTTCTGATGTGAACGTTTTGTCATGAATCAAAACAAGGGCACCATTCAATACACGCAAACCCACACACATAAGTCTAAATGTTGATAAATGAGAATAAATACTTTGAACTTCAAACACTATGCTGGAGCAGAAATAAGAGAGATATGGCCCTCTTTGTCATCCAATAGATCTTGAAACTGAGGGAAACCAAAGGAGAAAATGTGACTGAGCTGAGAAAGCGAGCATGCAGACATAAAATTACAGCCTGGCTGATGTACAGATTATAGCTGAATATGTTTGAACTGCCAAAATTAATGTTTTTACAGAAAAAAATTTATTAATTTCACACCTACTCTGTATACTAGTGATGTTAGATTTACCACAAGGACTGCAAACATATTAAATCAGTTATTAACAAGGGTGCAAGGAACAGACAACAATATGCAATATGCATTTTTCATAAAATACTGAATGTAATTTTATATGCATGTTCTTATATAAAGAACTTTCTATGCTACAAATAGGTACAAACAGGACAAATAACAAGGCTTTGAACTAGGATTAAAAAATGGAAAGAACTATAGTCCTTTCAGAAACATGGGCAGCATTTTCAACATAAACCCGTATATTTTAATACAGTTTCCCATATCTACTGCATCTGAAATATATTGAAATTTGATAATACTGATTTATAGCTTATTAATCAAAATGACACTGTAAAGTAATTCTTACCATTATTCTGAGTTAAATATTGTATTCTAGGCAAAGGTTACCTGTCTAGAAGCTAGATTCATAATTGAAAAGTAGGACTAATGGCATATTAGGCCATTGGTAAAAGAGGAAAATTATGAGAAGATATAACGGTGACTTCATTGGCTGTTATAAATCTGGCAGTGTAGTGATGTCACAGAGAGCCATGTCTTTAAAAATACATTAAATTAATCCAGTAAAGCAAGACAGAAGTGGCTTAGAATTACACATTTATATTAATCCAGAGCACACTGTAATATAAACTCAATATCAATTCCTAAAGAAGGATGCAGTAAATGTAATGAAAAAGTAGAGAAACTCCCATTATCAGCAATAAAACTATTTTAAAAAAATGAAGAATGAACATTTATTAGTTTAAATGAGTTGTACTTACAGAGCATGATAGAAAAGCGAGGTACTTATTCATACCTGCAATTCTAATGTATCTAAATCACAGCAATGACCATTGAGAAAGAGCATTTACTGAGAAGAGGGAAGAGGGTGGTAGTCATTAGCAGCAAAATGAGTGAGACATTTTTGTGTGAGAGGGAGTGCTAGAAAGTGATTTGGCCTCCTTGGCTTCCAGTTGACTAAATTATGTGGTTCTGCCTTATGAAAACTGGCATAGTGACTGGGCATTTTCTTTTAATTCAGCTTAATTCCTGCCCATTGGTGTGTTCAGTCCTTGCTGCCATGGCAGCATATTTCCATCCATGAAGTACCAGAGTCATTGATAACAAACACCGTTGTTGCTGCATATTTTGACTGTCCTCTGTTCTTCCTGGAATACTGCTTTCCACAGAACAAGATACGCTCTGGATTATGCCTTGACCAGCATGGCATAATGGGTCCTGCACACAAATAAGGAATTTCCTACATAACTTCCCCTGATCCTTTCTGTCTCTGTTGTTCTATGGATAGGCCTCCTGTTTCATGGTGCCAGCTGAATGTAGGGGTGAGCTTGCCCATTTGCATTTTCCGAGAGAGGAAGCTTGTTGAGGGAATCACTGTCCAGAGTCCTAGGGTTAAAGGAACTCTGCCTTTTCAGAGCACAAACAGGCAACCAACCCCATGGCTGTCTCTCTGCTTGTCTTTGTGTTAATTCGCTTGTCTGTTTTGTCTCAGACAGTGTTGAATTTATGAAGTTTTACACTGTGTTTATTTATGAACCACAGATTTTTAAGTGGGTGAAGACAAAGCTATTTATGAATAATTTACTATTCATTTTCCTTCCTGATATGTTCATTTAAAACATGACAAACAACAGAATGGTACCTTACTGCATTGCAATATGATGAAATTCTGTGAACTAACAGTTGGCAATTTAACCCTGTGTTCATTATCTCCAGCAGATAAAACTGCGGTAGAGCAAAAAAATTTGTGGGATGTGGAGCCTGCAAATCCTTTTTGTTTGCATAAGCCTTTGGGAACAGAAGATTTTGTTTTCCCTACACATCTGACTTCACACAAATTCGATTTCTAGGAAGAAAGGACATTCTGTGGTTTTGTCTGCAGATGGCTAAATGGATGATCATCCCTGTGGACTTTATAAACCAGGCTTTTGGCTTGGTTGGGAATACCTTCTTAGGAGATTGGTGCCAAGTTATTCCCCCCACCCCCGTACTGTGCATGGTGCTCTGTTGATCTATCTTTGGAACAAGTCACATGCCAGTTGCTTGAGAAAGGAGATCTATTGGTAACTGACATTACAAAGAGTCCACTGAAGATTAAAAGTATATTGTTCTTTCTTCTGCTCTTCTTTTACCTTCCTCTCTTCTCTCAAAGCTTCTGTAAGTTTATTTGGTAGGCAGAGATGTGGTATGTAATAAATAAGCATATCTTATAACAAGCTTCTGGAAAAAAAATCTACTGGGCTTAATCATACTTGATGAAATTTGGAAAAAGTAACATAGGTACAGTAATATTTGGCTAGATATAGACAGTAATAGACATTATTTTTTGAAATTACTTCTCAAAATCAGGAAGAGATTAGAAATTATCAGAAATCATGCTGTTCTAGTATTAATATATATTCTCTGTGTTAAAATTTTATCAAGCCTTTCTCCTCATTATGAAGAAAGTACAGAAATGTAAATCTTATTTTCTGTGCATAGCCAACAAATGGATTGGCCAAAGACAACTTTCAGTATTATCCCATTTCCCTAAAGAAATTTGAATTAATAGGATGCTTTTAATATGTTGTTAAAGGGGAAAAAGAAAATGAAAAAAAAAATGCCTGTTACATAGCTTTGGGACAGAACAGCTTGAGCATTTTTTCCATTAGCAACATACTGCCATGTAGTGGTACCTTATCTTGATACTTCTTATTTTGTTTAACAAACGTGTTTTTTTCCTTCAGTCAATCATGTCTGGTAAGCAGATGTTGCTTTAAATAGTATAATCAAAAATTAATTAGGTGCTAGAGGCTCAGAATACTGTTCTACTTTGGGAAACTGGAAAGTCCATTTCTGATCTGGGAGCATGCACAATCAATCCGAGTTCAGAGTTGGAGATAAGTTGTGTTCCACTGCAGTACACTCTTCCTGACATATCCTGCTTCATATTGGTGTTGTAGGGCTTGATTCTGCACTCCCCACTTCTGTCTGTTGCAGTACAAGGGCTCAGGATGATCTGCTGAAGTTGTCATTTACTGCAAGAGAGTTATAGGGGTGTCAAAGCCCACTGCTGTCTTTCAGACATTTGTAAAGAGCCAGTTGCTGCTGCAGTCTGTTAATATACAGTCACTTTACACAGCAGCACCTTTGAGAAGTTGTGCAGCTTTCCTTCCAGAGACTACTTTGCCTGCTTAGCTGGAAGTTTTTTTACATGCACAGTCACTTTGAATTTTTTCCTTATGTTTGTTTTCTTACAAAGGTACAGTTGACCTCATGTATTTACAAGCAATAGATTAAAATACTGGGATAATAATTAAGGATGTAATTTCTCTTCTATAAACTGGCTTGGTTTGATTTTAATAAGTGCTGAACTCAATCCATCTGGAAGTAAGGGCCTAGATCCTTCAAATGGACAAACATGCTCGACACTTTGTACAGCTAAGATGTCTGCAATTTTTTATTAGCTAGCAGAAAGGCTGTTTTTTAAAATATAGTTAACATTGAAAATACGACTCAATTCTAAGCTTAAAGGAGAAGTGCAAGTTCTAAACCATAGGCTTTGTTCAGGCTTTCTAATTCCATTCCAAGTATTATGGAAGCCTAATGTTTGAATAAGCCAAATTCATCTTTTAATTCCTAAACTGGCTCCAATAAAAGGCTAGAAAGTCTTTGATCTATGTAAAAGAGAAGATCACCAGGGAGAAGTCACTGCTTCTATTTGTCCAAATGTTGGGAGCAGAGTCTCTAGGCTACAACTAACAACTCAAATTATATTTGTTTGTGTCTTAGACAGACTTGTTGATTTACATATAAAAGGGATTTCAACAGCACTATCAGCTCCTTCATGGGATTTTCAGTGGAGGGTAAAGGCTGGTTAAATTTTGATCTAATAGACTGGCCTGCAATGTAATTGGTGTCCCATGGTGTACATATTGTCTGATGTCATATTCCTAAAGTTGTCTGGTATGTACATCCCAAACCTGATAAAGGCCTACTGTACGAGGAGAGGAGAGGAGAGGAGAGGAGAGGAGAGGAGAGGAGAGGGGAGGGGAGGGGAGGGGAGGGGAGGGGAGGGGAGGGGAGGGGAGAGGAGAGGAGAGGAGAGGAGAGGAGAGGAGAGGAGAGGAGAGGAGAGGAGAGGAGAGGGGAGGGGAGGGGAGGGGAGGGGAGGGGAGGGGAGGGGAGGGGAGGGGAGGGGAGGGGAGGGGAGGGGAGGGGAGGGGAGGGGAGGGGAGGGGAGGGGAGGGGAGGGGAGGGGAGGGGAGGGGAGGAGAGGAGAGAGGTAAAGAGAAACTAGGTTGAAGAGCATGTCTGAGTATTGGATATTGAAAACCATGAAGGAAATAAAAGATTTGTAAAGAAGACTACATTCATCAGCTTATGATGATGGCACCTAGTTTTATTTTGAGTGAATTGGGAGGTACAGTACCATGCAAGAGCGCTGTTGTCCTTCTTATGACTGAAATTGTTATACTTCTGCATAAGCAGAAAGGTTATTTATAATCACCTGTAAAAATGCCTAAAAGTAATTTTGCTACATAGTGCAGTCCTGTAATAACCTTCTTTTTCCAGAGGAGGCCAAAGTCAGTTTCATGAAAGAACATTCCCGGTCTTTTTTTTCTTCCATCCATTGACAGCTTCAGGTAGGGGCCTGGATAGGGAGGAAGAATTGTTCTTGCAACCCAGACCTTGCTGTTCTCTTCTTGAAGGTTGCAGGGTCCAGCAGTAGTTTGTCAAAACCAGAAGCATGTGTGAGAAGCTGTCCTACAGAAGAGTGATCAGCAACCATGTGATCAGACTAGGCTGGTGCGTGTCTCTTCATGGCACTAGAGTCCTTGACCACATGTAAAGGACGCTACTTGAATTCCCATCATTATTCCCATTTGACCATTATCTTATTTCCTTTCTAATAATAGGGAAAAAATAATCATAATTCAGCTCACATGAATGAACTTTATCCCTTGAAGCCTTACGTCTTCTCAGTATGAAATATAGAATCTGTGGAGGTAAATGTTTATTATTATCTGAAACAGTGAAGAAGCGAACTAGACTGTAATTTGTTTCTGATATTAAATACATTGCTTCAGCATGTTAGCATTTACTGTTTCCATAAGAACGATATATCACGAACTCATGTTAGAAGCTAGGGCAAAGTACACATGATCTTGCTCAACTAGCATCTCAGTCCTTTTAAACAACGGAAATGTGTTGCTTAGCTGTATGCTATTCTCAGAAAGGCACATATGCCTCAAACACTATCTTTTTTTACACTGATGTTACTGTAAAAGTAAAGGATGTCCTCTCTTCCTGCAAACCATCCCTTTGTTATCTATGTAATGAGTAACTGTGAGAATAACAGGGCTAAATAATCTTAATGGCATCTGAAGAGTTAAAGAAGTCTATAAAGTTTGTGATCACTGCTTAAATTGTCAAATCATAGAAAACAGTCGTGGAAAAGACCTCAAGAGGTCATGAAGTCCCTAAACTAAGATTACCCATACCTAGAAAAAGAATAACAAGACAGGCTTCTATAGGTATGACAACCAGAAAAGGCAGGTTAAAGGAAGTGTACCCTCACTGAAGAATGAAAATGGTGACCTTTATAAACAGAGGAGGAGAAGGCTGAGGTGCTCAATAACTTTTTTGCCTCAGTCTTCACTGGCAGCTGCTATCCTCACTCCTTCTGTGTCAACTGACAACAAGACAGGCACCAAGATGGGAAAGATCTTACCACTGTAGGGGAAGATGAGGTTCACGACCACACAGGGAACCAGAACATGTATAAGTCTATGGGACCTGATGAGATGCATCTCAGAGTCCTGAGGGAATTGGCCGATACGGTTGCCAAGCCACTCTCCATGATATCTGAAAAGTCAGGACAGTCAGGGGAAGTCCGTGGTGACTGGAAGAAGGGCAACGTTGTGCCCATTTTTAAAAAGTGTAGAAAGGAGGACCCTGGGAACTAGTGACCTATCAGCCTCACCTCTGTGCCTGGGAACATCATGGAACAGGTCCTCTACAATCTATGCTAAAGCACACGGAGGTGACAGGGAGGTGAGTCAAGACAGACAATATGGCTTCACCAAGGGCAAGTCCTGCCTGACCAACCTAGTGGCTTTCTATGATGGGGTGACCACATCAGTGGTCAATAGGAAAAGCAATGGATGTAGCCTATCTGGACTTCTGTAAAGCCTTTGACGTGGTCCCCCACAACATCCTTCTCTCTGAATTGGAGAGAAATGGATTTGATGGGTGGACTGTTTGGTGGATAAGGAACTGGTTGGATGGTTGCATTCAGAGTGTAGTGGTCAATGCCTCAATGTCTAGATGGAGATCCGTGACAAGTGCTATCTCTCGGGGGTCTGTACTGGGACCAGTGCTGTTTAATATTTTCATTGATGATATAGACAGCAAGATCAAGTGCACTTTCAGCAAGTTTGCACTCACCAAGCTGAGTGGTGCAGTTGTCATGCCAGAGGGTTACAATTTTATCCAGAGGGACCTGGATAAGCTGGAGAAGCGGGCCTTTGCGAACCTCATGAAGTTCAACAAAGCCAAGTACATGGTCCTCCTACACCTGGGTTGCAGCAATCCACAATGTCAGTACAAGATGGGAGATGACGTGATTTAGAGCAGCTTTGTGGAGGACTTGGAGGTGCTGATTGATGAGAACCAGGACATGAACTGGCATTGTGCAGTTGCAGCCCGGAAGTCCAACTGTACCCTGGGCTGCATGAAAAGAAGCATGGCCACCGGGTTGAGGGAGTTAATTCTCTACTTCACTCTCATGAGACTCCACCTGGAGTATTGTCTTCTGTTCTGGAATCCCCAATATAAGAAAGATATGGAACTGTTGGAACAGGTCCAGAGGAGAGCCACGAAGATGATCAGAGGGCTGGAGCACCTCTACTATGAGGACAGGCTGAGAGAGTTGAGGTTCTTCAGCGTGGAGAAAAGAAGGCTCTGGGTAGACCTTATAGCACCCTTCCAGTACCTTAAGGGGGCCTACAAGAAAGCTGGAGAGGAGGTTTTTACAAGGGCATGTAGTGACAGGATGAGAGGGAGTGCCTTTAAGTTCGAAGGGAGGAAGATTTAGATTAGACACTAGGAAGAAATTCTTCATGATGAGGGTGGTAAGACACTGGAACAGGTTGCCCAGGGAAGTTATGGATGTCCCCTCCCCAGAAGTGTTCAGGGACAGGGTGGATGGGGGCTTGAGCAGCCTGGTCTAGTGGGATGTGTCTTTGCCCATGGCAGGGGGTTGGAACTAGGTCTCTTCCAACTCAAGTCATTCTATGATTCTATGATTCTATCTTTATTCCTGAAAAATGTTTGTCTAACCTTTTCTGGTGATAGAAATACTACGTTCTTCACAGAAAATCTATTCCAAAGCTTGCTCTTACTGTTTAACCTTTGATGCTGCCCCTACTCGTTCTTTCCACCACGAACAAGTAGAAAAGATGATTTTCTTTTTCTTGACAGGAGCTTTTCATGTAATTGAATGATGCTATGGTCTTTACCCTCTCTGCCAGAAATCTATTTTTCTGTCTTTGTGTTTTCTAATCTCTAATCATTTTCTTTGCTTTTTTTTCTGGAGAGGTGATGAAGCAAAATAATTTGATATCCTCCTAACCCTATTACCTTCCTTTCAGTCTTAGTGCTAGTCTAGCAAGTAGAATAGAGATAAGGCTCTTAGGATTATCCTGTTCTCTCCTAGGTTACCTGAAGAGTTTGCTCTGGTATTGTTGACTGGTTTTACTTTTGTTTATTTAGCTCTTTGCTTTTGCTGCTCTTTTCTAAATGTTTCTATGCTGACGAGAAAACCATTGATGTGACTTAAAAAAAATTATTCTTCAAAAAGGTTTTGTCACTTCTTGTCTTGCTGAAGACATTTCCATATGCCTGAGCAGGACAGGTTAGACATGTCTCTTTGCTTGAAAATCTTTGGTTAACTTTTTTTCCATATGGTCTGCATCTGAAGCTAACATCACCAAGGCTCTGATTTAAGCCATTATCATAAACAAAAGCATTATTTTGGGGGGATGTCATTAGGGACATCATATTCCTTTGGTTCTGCAGCCAGTTTTTCCTAAGACATTTTGCCTTTATTAGAGCTTCAGCATCACCTTTATATTAAATCTTCACAGGTACTTAGCAGCATTTTGTGTCTGCACTTTGTCTATTGACTGAACTCATTGCTTTTTTTTTTTTCCTCCAAGCAGCTGTCCTGCTGGCAGTCCTTGCAGTGAACTTCCTCCAGGTTTGTTTCAGTACTTCAATTCCCCAGGACTGAGCCAAAAACTTTGTCATGTAAGTCTTATCAATAATCATCTCTTTCTCAGGCTCATGGTGTCAGTCTTCTGTTATGTGCTCTGATAGGAAACTCCCAAAGCTATGCCTGATGGGTGAGCTCCTTGTAACATCTGTTCTGGGACTTTGCTGATAAGTCATTATCAACTGACATGTTCGTGCCTTGCTAATGCAACCCATGGACAAGAGATTAGCTGGAACTGGTAAATGTAAAACTGACCGTTTAGTGTTTGGAGAAGTGTGGCACAACATCTAACACGTGTTAAAAACAGGTGTCTCAATTAGACATTGAAATAAATTCTTCCCCCAGTGAAGTTAAGTAATGCTTAGTACTTGCACAACTTTGCGACAGAGAAAAAAATCTTATTTCTTTTAAGCTTACTATGTGGTCATATTTATTCTGCGTGGTTCTAGCTGAAAAGCAAGGACATATCTCAACTATATTTACCTGCTCAGTCAAGCACCATATTAACTGTGTGCCCATGGACAGACTAGCTTGCATCCAACAAAACAGTCACTGCCTAGCTATATTAGGATTGCACTGAGCTCTGAATCAGTCTCCTGTGGCAAATCTTAAATTCAAGCGTAGTTCTTCAGCATGAGCTGGAGATCATCTTTGGGCAGTCTGAATGAACTGGTTGTTCATAAGGACCAAGCCAGCTATTGTCTTTTCTAAAGTGGCACTTCTTAAACACAGGACTCTCAAGACCTTGTTGCTGCATATGTGCATGGTGGGTGGGTCAGCATATAAAATATATTTTACCTATATATGTAGATACATTTATATATACATAAACCAGCAAGTTTTGGACGTCTGAGTTAGGCAGACCACTTGGGAGCATTTTGTGCTCTGAATCCCTTAATTGTGGCACCTGTTGGAACACATTAGTACTGGACAGACATACTGGACTTCCTTCCATATGTGGATATGTGACTCAAAAGAGTTTTGCGCATAAAAGAACATAAAAATAAAATTTTAAAGGACTTAAGTCAGATAACAGTCTGGGGATTTGAAATTGCTTTAGCATGGAAAAATCACTTTCTGGTCCTAAGACAACCTTTAATATGGCTGTCAAAATTAGCTGCCAGTCCTTGAGGATGTCTGTATGACCCTTGTTTCTGAGTTTCCACGAGCCTTGTCTGGAAGTAAAGGCAATATGTCCTTTCTCTCTCTCCCTTTTCCCAATGCCTTTTGAGATGCAAGTGTTCATACCTGTGTCAAGACACTACTGAAGTCCAAGAAAGAAAAGCCTTGAGACCAGAAGTTTTGAGAAATGTCAGTAAAACCATATATACATCTTGTTTTTATATGTGGAAAAAAATAATGGTTTCCTCTCATATTTGAATTTGAGGGGAAAAGAGAATTTTCAAAGGCATGAAAGAATTCAGTCTTCTGAGCATGAATATCTAAGCAAGATGTGATTTTAAAATGACAAGGAGTCAACATCTGGGTATGTTTTCCCACATTAGCAACTGCTATTCTAAACTGTGCTGTTGTATGTGATGTTAAACAGCTGCTTAGTTTTACCCCAGAGGTAAGAATATTCTGCATCTCACTTTTATTTTGGTTTTTTAGAACTTTTGAGATGAAAAGCTCTCAGAGAATGTATAAAATAGTAGCACTGAAACTGCACTGTACTTGGTACCTAAAAATCATGTTTTAATTCAATAAAAAACTGCTGACATTTTATAATGCTTATTCTTGGCACTGCCATATTACATTATCCAACCACTATTTCTCATTAACTACATACCAAATTGTTCAAGTCAGTAATTTGAGTCTGATCCCACCATGTAATAGTGAAATACCAAGCAAATAACTGCGAAAATATTAACAGCCAGTCTATTTCAAGGTGATGTTGCCTTTGTCTACAATTTACAGTAAGAATGAAATGTCTCCTAACAACCTATCCCACTTGCTGAAATGCCTGGTGGCTTTTGAATCTGTATATGCAGGTAGGGTTTCTTATCAATCTACTATTTTGGGGAAGAAAAAAGTTTGCATAGAGTTGGGGAATGAGTATTTTGGGAGTTGTTCATATTTAATAAAACTACACTCAGGAAGTTTAGAACGGATAAAAAGATGAATGTTTTGTAAACTACACAGCCATTCTTCCTGTAGTGATTATACACAGGATACTGAAATGTAGCACACCAGTGCTTGTGGTTTCTGTCTTCATTTCTGTGTCTTAAATGAGATGAATCATGCTACTATAAAGAAAAAGCATGATTGTAACACACCTGCACTGAGTGGGACTTTCACATGTGTAATTCCCCAAAACCTTCATGACTTTGTGTAAACATGTTTGTAACAAAGCAGAAATATAATTTTGTATGTCCTCGCACACAGAGATAAGATGCTATGGTGGTCTCTTACAGAAGAATTGTTAAAGTGAGAATTATGGATGTCGCTTCTTTCATCAGGTTCATGGAAAAAGTTTCTTTTGAAAGTGACCTTGTTTTCTAAGCCCAGCTGGAAACAATTGACTAGTTTCCTGACTTTAAGACCACTTAGCTCTAAGTGCACTTGCAAAATCAGTGGCTCTGGAGTTAACTAACGTATTTCAAACCAATCCTTTGCACAATTGTATCACTTTTTTTTCCTTCAAAATGAGCTCATAAATTTATTCCATAAGAGGATATTGTGAAATGCTTCTTTCCAGTTTGTCTGAACTAAATTACTGCAGAGGATATTCTAAAAATTCTTTCAAATATAGATCTGTAGGTATCTCTCTCCTAAAATCTGTGGAAAAATATAATGAGAAACGGTATGGAGATGTTTATGCTTCTTATTAACTACGTTGTGTCTGAATCATTGCCATAAAATAAAAATCAAAGGCTGAATTCAAAATGAGTTTATTGTGGTAGCTGCAGCTATATTTTGAGCTGATGGAACCTACTGAGTATATTAGGGTTGAAAGAGAGTCTTGTCCAGCTGCTTTTTCCCCCTTTTTCCCTAGCCTTGTTTGAACAAAAGCATGTGAGTGCTCTCAAAGCAAACTAGACAGGGCAAACTTTCACTTATTTACTACTTTAAAATAATAAAATAACCTGCAAACAAACATAACTTACCTGGTATGCACATTAGTGAATTCTGCTCTACAGGGCTGTTTACTTTCACTCATTTTAGGCACTTTTGGTATTGCAATTCATTGCTGTCTTACTCCACAGTCAGTGGTACTTTTAGAATCACAAGAAAGTCCTAAAAAGCATTCTCTCCCCCTTGAGCAATATTACTCTGCATTTTCCTCACATAACATAACCCATTTAGAGATTACAAGCATCATTCAAGTCAAGCCAGTGTGGTAGTGAGTGTCCTCTAAATAAATTTTCTTTTATTCCCTTGGTCTTCAAGTCTGTTCACTGTCTCTTTATTTTCTTTGCTCTTTTGTGTGCAGCTAAGATTTACAAGGACTGTTGCTAACAGCTGTATATTTTCCTACATCAGTCCTTTTGGTCTCCAGACCTTGGAACAGAGAATTCACAGTGGCCATAAAATGGACCCCCAAAAAAATACAACCCACCTTTGCAAATGGTCTGAATTTGACATAGAAAACCAGTGGGATGAAAGGCTGCTCCCATTATTCTCTATGCAGAAAATCAGCTCCTGACTACCATTAAAATTAGATGAGCTTACACTAACTCTCTTCTGAGAAGTGAGAGGAAATTCTCACCACTGTAAGAGTCTTCGTCTGTACCTTTGAGAGCCAAGCTGGCTTGAGATCTGAGAATCTTTCATCTTCAGGAAAATTTAAACACAGCTCCCAGACTTGTGCTTAGGCCTGTGTCTAAAGGAAATTGTATTTCTACATGGAACATAATGGTATATTCTAAACAAAATACGAAAACCTGTTATAAATAAACCTAATTTAGTATCTTCAGATGAATAAACAGTAGTTTTATAATGCTTGCTATGAAATCTCATAATCTTATAATTAATTCCATGTTTAATATAGAAATGACAGTTTGATGGAGTTGCTTTGAGGATTAAGCAGGGAAATATGCCACACAGAGTTTTCCTGCTCCATACACTACAGATTTTACATGGGAGTGACATCACACTAAATAAAAAGACTAGTCATCTCTCACCTGGATAATGCGTGCTAAATAACTATGAACCCTGTACCTTGCGTATAATTTCCTTTTTCAGAAATGAACTTCCAAAAGGTCTTTTTGTTCACTTTTCCCCAAAATGATCATCTCAGTCTGAAGCAGCATTTATACAGTCTATGAAAGGTAAGAAAGTGAAAATCAGGCTTTGGTTTGCTTAGGATGTATTCCAAGATTATATGAGTTGTGTGAGGTATGTTTCCCACTGTTACTAGCACGCTGGATGAGATCTTAATTGATCTCTTGTTCTTTCTTTTCTGGGCAGAATGAAGTCTTTGAAGATGAATATTGGCTCATAAACTAAATGCTTTCAGCTGTTGCTGCTGAACATAACAATTCCTAAGAAGATTTTTGTCAGTTGCTTGGAGATTTCCTTGTTTTTATGGAGAAGAAAAGGTTATAGTTTAACCCTTAAATGACTACTGGGTAATATTACAAGTCACACTACATATGACAGCTGGAGAAGGGCAAGATTCTTTAGTAAGGCAAAGCAATTAGAAATGTGAACACATGACTAGATGCAGTATTTAGTATTTTAGCATATAGCCTTTTATGCAGGAGGTCATATTCATTAATTAAATTGGTCTACTCAGTACTTAAAACCCACAAATTAATAAACTTAAATAGATTTAAATGTTACTACTGTGTGTATATGTAGTAGCTAGGTGAGAAATGGCTGCAGGCCAAGACCAAAATACAGCATGCTGACACAACATGAAATAGTACATATCTATCATAGAAATTCATTTCAATTCTTTCCTTTCCTTTCCTCCAGAAAGGAGTGGCAGGCTACATGGTGCAGCTGGCAGATCAGCTTGTCTTGATAGTGCATGATGAAATTGTTTAGTTGGAAACCCCCCAGCACATAAAATAAGCTAAATGAAAAGCAGAAGCACAGTGGGGTGAGAAGGAATATGTTTGGGATTCAGGCGTGCTTGAGTTGAAATCCTCTCTTAGCAGAGTTTTGCCTCTCTGCCTTTCTCTATTCAGAGAAGCAGGGCACAATGTCCTCTGCCTGCCTGCCTTGCTGGAGCAACTGATCACAATCTCCACATTACATAGTATATCTACTGGTAAGTTGTAGTTTTGGGTTAGTGTTTGTCTTTTTGTTGAAATATGTATTAACTTGAAGGCATTTATTCACGCAGACTCCAAGTGAAGTTTAGAGATAACTTGCTGTACAGTCCACTGCTCTATCATCATCCTTATCTCCTCCACCCTTCCGTCACACTTCTTACCACATACCAAACACTTACCTCTCCTGTTCTTGTACTGAAGCCCTGGATGCATTCTCTACATAATTTCAATTGCACATTCAGTGGTTTTCATCTGCCTCTCCACCTTATAAAACACTCATGTTATTTTCTTACTTCTCATGGTCCACTCTCTTGATTCTCCTCACCAAGACAGCAGATTGCTTCAGGTATCTTTCAGCCCTATGCACATCATGGTAAACCTTGCCCTCAGGCAGCAAGAGGCTCGGAGCCGCCAATAAGCGTGTAACTGGAGTATGGGAGCCTTGTGTCTCTGACTGGAGCTCTTGTGAGATGAAGAACCAAGGGAAGGGGAAAGGAGAAACTAGGAACTCCAATACATCTGGGGTTGGACCCAAAACTCACTTTCTTATATAAAATGCTGTGGATAAAATGGTAAAATCTGGAGCCCCCATTTGTGTGTTTCTGCCCTCTGGAAGTCTTCTCTGTTGGGAAACACCTTGAGCAGCTATTGAACGTCTTGGATAAAATGGAAGAACAAATACCTGTTTATCTAAAGTAGGAAGAAAAGAGATATCCATTTAGAGAACATAGAACAAATGTGGAAAGCTGGGGCATGTTTGGGAACAGCAGGACAAAAAGGCCTCTTGCATCTAGGGGACTTGTCCAGTTGCTGAGAAGAATCTAGGGATCTCCTGTCTCCCCACTCCTCTGCTGAAAGCAGACGTCTCAGACACTTACCAACCAGCCTTCAGGTCTTATGCTCTCTGTTTGTTGTGTATAACCATTGACAACACTCTACTGTTAGCATCTGCAGCTCATGCAGTTCATATTCTGGACTGAGGAATTCTTACTCTGATAATACGCTTTTTAAGAATTCACAGGAAAGATTTTTTTTTTCTATTGTAGATTTACAGCTTCCCCTACGCCCAGCAGTAAAATCACATATACGAGACTTATGCAGCTGCAAGCTAAAAAATACCAAAACTAAGGATGTTTGTTTCTTTATTTGTCTATTCTGCAAAATCAACTTAATCCTCCACTGACTTGCTTTTAGATGACTTGTAACTTCTGTGATCATGTACTTATTTCCTGCAAGATCCTAGCCTCATTCTGTGCAGAGATCACATCTTTAATGAGCAGCTACATAATCTTTTCTCCTCTTTGTGAATCTTCTAGCCTTTCTGTGAACTACCTTGCTATAAAACCCACGCTACTGATTTCATGGAGATTTCTGGAAAATTCATCACCTAGCATTTTTTAAAAGCACTTAAAATATGTTTTTCCTATTCCTATGAGATAAAAGACTAATTTTATCAAGATTTTCTAAAAAGTTTTAATCCAAACTTTAAAATACTAAGGTGGATTTTTTTTTTAAAAACAGCCATTTCACTCTGGATATCTAGTCTTGCAAGCAAAGGGTACCTATATTCAAATTAGTCCTAGGCAATGGTCTGCTCTGCTGAGTCAATGGGACAGAAGCTCTGAAGGACAAATAGTACATTACAGTCTTTGATTTCACAGTCTTTTGAATGTACTTGCAGAAGGGTACTAGGTTATGTCTAAGTGGGCAGTCTCATCATTGACTTCTCTTAACTGTTACAACCTTAAATTTTTTTTTCTACTGTATTTTCTTCTACAGGTTTCTTTTTTGAGAGATTTGTTAAGCTAAGTATGACTTTGGAAGTCAAAGGAAACATTCTGTTTTCATTCACCTATGCTTTCTTACATATTTGTAATTTCTTGTATAATGATACGAAACAAAGTCTTAGAACTGAGAATATCTTCACCACTTAATAATGATATTTATTGTCTCAATTCTCCCATAGAATGCTTTCATGAGAATTAAGGCAGAAGTAGGAATGGAGCACTGCTTAGTAAGTATAACTGGCATAAAATAAGACCTTAGTGTGCTATGTTGACATTTTTCTTGCTACAATTATCTTTAGCATATGACATTCCACTAAATTTGTGGAAAAAACTGACCTATATGCACTTCTAAAATATTGGAAAAAATGCTGAAGGTGTCAATTCCGTACTTACTTGTGAAACTTCCAGCAGTTCATAACCAGTGTTTTGCCTTAGAAGTCACAAAATCAAATCCTTATTATACCCCATGAATTTCCATATTAGGCTGGAATTCCAATGGAAATTCATGAGGGATTTTCTGTCTGCGGAGCTTTGTGATGCGGCTATGAATACCACTAAGTATGTTTCTCTTAAAAGCTGGATATCCACACATGCCCTATTGGTAAACCACTGGGTTGCTGAATTAAGAATTTATTTACCACCGGAATAAATATACTACCTAGTATACACATAGTCAGGAACCACATATGGGAACCATACGTAGTCTATATCAACATCAGCTAAGTTGTTTGCTGTATTTAGTGTAAGTTAGCATCGGGAAATATGTAAAATCCTACCATCTTACCCAGATATTATTGTCTTTTTTTTTTTTTCCTCCTTAGTGTGGTATTTTCTTTAGTCCTCTAGCTGTCAAAACAGATTTGGAAAACTTAAGATTTTCATAAAAGGAGGACTTACACAAGGCAGAGATGCACTGTTTTTAATGAACTCTCTTATTTGACAAAAAAGTAATTCTACTGCTCTTAAGCCTTTCCCTTCCCTCCCTCCTTCCCCCAAGATCCCATTACCATATATTACATATAACTGCTGGAAAAAAGGAGTAAAATGCATTGGTCTGACTTAGCATTTCACTTCTAAGTTGTTATGTGATTATATGGGTGATGAGAAATGACCCTCTGAATAAAACATTTTTCCTGAATATTTTAATAAGCCATTTACAACTTTTCCAGCTTATTTATGGCCATAACCACTTGGTACTATATATTTTTAAAAAACTTGATTGCTGGCATTAGCTGACACACCTGTCATAATATCTGTTTACAATATATACATCCTCTCTGCCAAGTTAGGTCATAGTTTACAATGTGGTTAGTACTGAATTCACAACACGGCATGATTCGGTACAACAATCTGAACTTGTGAAACCAACTAAAGGGTGGTAATCTTATAGGGGCCTTTATTAATCTGCAGCTACACAAGAGGGTATTGGAAATATGTTGCAGAAGTGAAACTCAAATTTATATAATTAATCATTTTGAAATAAATTTTCTTTTCTGTGTGTTTATTTTTTTTCCAGGATAATTAGCTAACCACAGTTTGTTTATATAAGGTGTGTGTAATCTGTTTATAGAGCATGGCAGCTGACATAATGTAGCTCTTGGCGAGCTATGACATTCCCTTCCCACAAGTAACATTTAAAATGATGAAACAACATTCGGATGAATAACTACCCACCAGGTAAAAATCATTACAGCCCACATTGTCTAATAATATTTTCAATCCACCTTGTTAAACCTTTGCACAGGAGCAAACACAGGTACAGTGCCATTTGCTGTAACTGTAGAACAATTATTCAGCCAGTCTGAGGCCCCAGAAATGTGTCTGAAGTAACTTTACTCTTACTAAGAAATGTCTTTGTTGTAAATCAAAATGTTATGATATGATCCAGACAAACAGAACGAGATTTGATTAGGGGATTAGAAACATGAGCCCAAGTTTCATGTCATTCAGATGGAAATAAGACATATTAGTCCATGGGGAATTTGAGCCAAGCATTTACCATTGCTGAGACTCACATCATTGTGCCTGGGCTCTGCAAAGGCTTTTTCCAACATCACCCCATGCTGCTCAGAGGAGAGCTTTCAGAAACCCCAGGATATCAAATTTATGTTTCTGATGGCCAAAAAACAGTCATATTTTTCTCATCAAGATCCCTGTGAATGTCTTCTTTCTGGACTGGTGTATTTTTTCCTACAGAATAATAAAGTAGGTACCATATGAATATTGTGGGATCTCCTTAGCCTGAAAGTGTCTGTGTGAAGATGCATCAAAGACATACTGCCAGCACCTTCTGGGAGAGAGGCTGTACAGACAAGAATTAGAGCTGATGAAATCATCTCTAGCTTTGATTTGCAGAAGAAATGCAGCTCCTTTGTGTAGGGATAGAATACACTTCAGCAGGCCTCCATTCGATGGAGCCAAACCCCTGGGGGAAAGGTAAGCTGGCAAAAGCAATGACTGTTGAAGATCAAACTTGCTAGCCCCCAAACAGCATAAACACATGTAGTGGGAGGATTTGAACTAGAAATTATCCAGTGAAACAGTCTGGCATCTGTCTGAGGGCTGAGCCATGAACAGCTCCTTCCCTTAGTCTGCAGTGGAAAAGCCAAGGCTGAAGAAGAAAGGAGAGTTAAAGCAAGCAACCGTATTGACAACAGTGTGGAGAAGTGCTGCCTGTTCTCGTGCAGCATCTTTTCCCCCCAGATAAAACAGCTTTCAGTTAAACTCCCTCAGCATGCCCAACCTATCCATTTTTGCAGAAGTGTGTCTCTAGCTGGAAAGCCAAAAGAAAATGTAAAGGATCATGTTATTCAAATGAGTGAACTTAGTGCTAAATTCTATAATGGTAGTAAAAAAGGGTGGGTGATTCCAATTGCCATATTGCTGCAATCCAAGACTCAGCAGGCACAGATGAAAGGTGACAGTGACAGTTTTCTTCTGCTGGAATGACATATCAGGAAAGATCCTCAGCTCATATGTGTAATAAGAAAAGTTCTGTTTATTGAAATAATTAGAAATTTTGCTATTTAACAGCTGTCAGTACCAGTTCCTCAGGACATAGGAAGATTGCAACATGAAACTGGAAGAGGTGTATTTTTCTCACTGCAAGTAGGGCTGGGATAGATGTAGGAACAAGGTTGCAGGGCAAGGTGGAAGGAGTAGAGTTCATTCTTTCAAGAGTTTAGAGTGTGAGACGTGCAATTCTTACCAAACCCTTGCAGTACCTTACAATACAAATAGCTGGTTGCAAATGCTCTTTGTCCTGAAAGCAAGCTGTTATGGCAATGATGAAAGATGTAGTATATGCTGACTTTGTAGAATCATAGAATCACCTGAGTTGGAAGGGACCCACAAGGATCATCCAGTCCAATTCCTGTCCCTGCATAGGGCAACCCCAAAATTCACACCATATGTCTGAGGGTGTTGTCTAAATGCTTCTTGAATATTGTCAGGCTTCCCTGGGTAGCCTGTTCCACTGCTCATCCACCCTCTGACTGAAGAATCTTTTCCTAATTTTTAGCCTAAACCTCCCCGACACATCTTCCTGCCATTCCCTCTGGTCCTATCATTGATCACCAAAGAGAAAAGATCAGTGCCTGCTCCTCCTCCTTCCCTTGTGAGGAAGCAGTAAACCATGGTGAGATGTCCCTTCACTGTCCTCATCTCCAGGCTGAACAGACCAAGTAACTTTAGCAGCTCCTCATACGACTTCCCCTCTAAACTCTTCTGCAGCTTTGTGGCCCTCCTGTTGGCACCCCTCAGTAGCCTGATATCCTTTTAATACTGTGGCACCCAAAACTGCACACAGTGCTCAAGGTGAGGCTGCACCAGTGAAGAATAGAGTGGGACAATCACCTCTCTTGACCGGCTAGCAATGCTGTGCTTGATGCATCACAGGACATGGTTGGCCCCCTGGCTGCCAGGGCAGCCTGTTGGCTCAGAACTGTTGGCACATGTTCAACCTGCCATCAATCAGGACCCCCAGATCACTTTCCGCAGGGCAGATTCTCACTCCTGATCTGTGTGTATATTCAGGGTTGCCATGTCCCACGTTCAAAATCCAGTACTTGGCCTTGTTCAACTTCATGCGACTGGCAATTGCGCAGCTCTCTAATTTGTCTAGATCCCTCTGCAGGGCCGATTTGTCCTCAAGAGTGTCAACAGCTCCCCCTAGTTTTGTGTCATAGGCAAATTTGGTTAGTAAACCTCAGAGTCCTACATGCAGGTCATTTATGAAGATATTAAAGAATACTGGCCATAAGATGGATCCTTGCAGAACCGTGCTAGTGACTGGTTGCCAGCCTGATGTGACCCCACTTAGTATGACTCTTTGAGCTCAACTGATCAGCCAATTGTTCAACCATTGCATTATGTGTTTATCCAGCTGTGTGAGTAAGATGTCCTTATACTTCTCTTTAGTATCAACTTGTGACTGTTCAGTCCTCTGACTACTTGGTGGGTGCTGAAGGCCTATTCATGGTGTACCTCATGCAAGAGTGACTCATATTTTCTTGGGAATACTTACAGGTAAGTGTACCTGAAATAATTATCCTTAGTTCTTTTAGCCTTTTGTGAGGTACTTGTTGTGCATGCACTCTGTCTTCTGGAAATGTCCAGTATTTGACTAAAATATTGAGAAAGAGAATAAGGGCATGACCTACAGATTTATTTCTGAGAACATTCCTGCATGATAGTTATGTTTACACTGACTGCATCCACAAGTCCGCACTTAAAATGTAGATCAAACACGATTGCCAACATGAGTTTTTCCTTACTGAGAGTTTCTCCAAATATGGAGTCATATTTGCTGTTCTGCCAATATTCTTGAAGCAATGTCTGTTTTATATTTATGTGCAATTCCTGTTGTAAAGAAAGAAAGAAAAGCATAATGGCCAATGTCTGAGTGAAAAGTGCAATGGTGGTATTGACTCTATCAGTGTTTCAGATGGAAAAAATATAAATAAATATGCAAGGAGTATACAATAATGAAGCCTTGTGTATAATATTGCTATGCTACTATTTATAATACTTTCAGGTAGTGGTAGTAAATAGAAATTGAGCATCTAAGTAGCCTGCTCTCAAGCTATTTAATATGCAAAGTACTGCTCAGAATCCTGCAACGGTGGTCATATTGATAAATATCTAGGTCTTGCATGTTTGATTCATAGTTTGTTAATGAACTGAAGTGATCAGGTAAACATTACAGAATGCGTACATAAAATTATTTAATCATTTAGAAATCACAGAATTTGCTAAATGATAGGGTATGGAATATTTAATTTCTTCAACTGTTTGTCATTGCAGAAAACTTCAAGCTAGCCTTTCATTTTCATTATTAGATCAAGTTACAATGTCAAGTTTACTTCATGGGCACTTATGAAAGGCACCTTTAACAATCCTCATTAAGAAAAATGCTGTGATTTTTCCTGAAGACACATAAGAAATTGCAAAAAAGCATGAAATAATCTTAGGCCACTGGTGTGGAAAGCACTTTCTTTTTTTGGCATTCTTTGTACCATAAGAGGGGAGAAAGCCTGGTATCTGTGATGTTACTCAATTCAGTATATTTCTTCCTCTTCAGAAGACTTCAACTCTCTGGACAACCAAACCCCATTAATCCAGTGAAAAAGAGTCAGCTCTTAATAACAGAATGTAACTTTATTGAGCACTTAAATTGTGGCCAGGAAAAGCAAATATATTCTGAATCAACTCAGTACAGTGAAGTGGAATATGAATATTGCAGAGCTTATCTATGGAAGCATGTTGTCATTTTTCTGAGGTTTATATCAAAGTTTAATCAAAACCATAGTTGAAATTGGCCCATTTTACTGTGATCATTTTTGAATGTTCTGTTCTGTACAGTCTAGCACACAGATTTATAATGTTTGAACACTAGTACTCTTGCCAAAAGTCACAAGTTGCAGGCTTCAGACGCACATCATCATTACATGTTATATATCTACTTCAGAAGCAAAGGGAAGTCCATTGGAGATGGCCACAAATGCACTCCAGTGGCTAGAACAAGCGATGGTGATAAAGTTGCACGATGATCTGGGAAATGTTTTACTTTAATGAATAGGGAGGAATGTATTCACAAAGACCAGCTACAGACTAGGTAGGCTGAAGTCCTGCATTATCTCCTGTAAAAGTAAGTTCGTAATACTTTAATGTTAGAGTTCAGCTCTGAATTGCACTATAGAAAGGCAGCACTGATTTAGTATATTGCTTAGTGACATGTGGTTTTTCTATTCATCCATTTTTCTTAGCACAGCTGGTTGTTGTGCTTCTTACTTTCCTACGTACACCTATAATGCGAGAATCATTCAAATATCTTTAAAGATAATGTTCATATATGGTCCGTAATGTCTATTGCACATACCCAGAGTTCACATTTAAAGTTTCTTTAGGTAGAAGGATGATAATACTGCCATGAGTTTTATTTTAGGCTTGCTCCTTGTTTGTTGTGTTCAGTGCATGAGAACAAACACTTGCTTATGCATTTTGATAGACCATGGAGGCAGACTTGCCTGTTATCAATAGGCAAGTTTCTTTAGCGTGATGATGCATCACTAGAATAGCTATAAATCTAGTGAGTTCATATATTTCTAGACTTTATATACAGACATCAGAAACACTTATCTCATATTTCAGCTAGCTTTGGTTTATATTAGAAACACAGACATGAACACAGCAGCCCAAACAAAAAACAGAAGAGAGGTTTACCTAATGCCACAGACGATGCTTTTGTAGAGATCTTAGTACTATTAAAATCCTGTAAGAAATATCAAGGGAAAGAATAAATATGTGTACATAATTACATAATGTTAATGAAGTGCTTATTTAGTGCTTATTTCCACATGAAAAAGTTTTGAGAAATACAGGTGGATCAGAAAATATAAAAAATTATAGAGTATAAAATAAGGAAAGGAGATACTATGATTAGTATGTATCGATACTTACTTTTTCAAAGCATAATGTTTTATGTTGTGCTTTGAGAATGAAGTAAGCATGAAGAACTAACTTCATGATAAGAAATAGTAGGCAATGCAAAATATTGGGGTTTTTTTACTACTGGATTGACAAACTAGCAGTTTACGTCTAATTAACAGAGATTAGGAGAAATAAAGAATATCTCTATGCTGAAAATGTGAAATATTCAGTTAATTTTGTGAGGCATGCCAGATTTGGAAATATGTAATTCAACTGGTTCTCTTATTCCTGAAATTCTGTCTCATTGGGCCCTGGCTTTGGAGTAACTCTATTCTACACTCAGTTTTCAAAGAATTTCCGTCTGGTTTCATAATATTGGCTCAGTGTATGAAAGGTAAATAGGCATTCAAGCACACAAGATACTTTGCAGAGTTAACAAACCACAATCAGGGCTTTCTGAGGCAGTCACATAGTCAGTTGGGGGAAAAACTGACTCATTTAGATGAAGCATCCAGCTTAATTTTCCTTTATGTAGCCAAGACCCCAAATTACCCTGATGTGCTTGGCTGAGTATGTGATGAATAGGTCGGCTGGAGGAAGAAACTGGTACTGTCTATAATTTCCACGTACCTCTGGGAGGTCTGTGTGAGAAAATCTCAAGCAATAATTTGAAAACTCTTCACATGAAGTTGTGCAGTATTATTATTTTTCTATTTTTGGAAATAAATTGCATAAAGTGTTATGGACAGTAGGAGTAGTAAGTACCAAAACCTCATTTTAAGCAGTACATTGTTTCCTGCCTAACATACACATCTTCCCTTTTGACCTGGCTGTTGTTCCAGTAGCATCTGAACAAGTTAAATCTTTCATGTCGCTGTTTAACAGCAGCCCTGTAAGTTAAGGGAATAGGAGTGTCTACATCCAAGGGGCTGGATGAGGGGGCCTTCCAGACTCCTGAGTCCTCACTAAGACCCTACTGTGTACCAGCCCACCCCAGGGTTTCTGGAGAAAGGAAACTTACAGGTTTGGCTAGACGGATTCTGCAGTGACCACCACCATTGACCCAGTCAAGCCACGGTAAGCCGTACAAAGACTCACTCAATCCAGGTGCCGCTATAATTGCCAACTGTGCTTACTCCCTTTAAAACTTCCTGGAGGGATATAGGGACGTAAAATAAGATAATGAGTAGGCTAACCTTTATAAGTAGTAAAACTATTTACATATTCAAAGCAGCAAAGGGTACGATGTTTACAAAAATATATGTTTTGTGTTTATAGCATCCATTGAAAATCAGTAGGTAGCCAGGATCACAGAACTGCTTTCAGCTAAACCAGAAATACAAGAGTCAGCTGTTACTAATAAACTCTAATTTCAATTGATTGAATAATTATTTTATTCAGCCAGTCTTCTTTTTAAAATGGTTACATCAAATAGTTTGAAAACAGTTCCAGATGTTAGTTGTTCTTTCCCATTGGGAAAGCATGAGCAAATGGAAGATAGGTAACCTGGCTGATAAAAATAATGTACATAATTGTGATCTTATATTATAAGTTAGTATACCTGACAAGCGATAACAAAGCTAAACGTTTAGTTAGGTTCCTAATGAAACTAAACCTGAAACTTCTTTTCCTACTTTGGACAAAAATTCATCTGTGACTCTGTCTGTAGTAAAAGAATACTCTCCTGTGTTCCCCCCAGCAATGAGTACCTCTGGATGCTTCAAGGTGAAAGCTTTAGTCTTGATGCAAACTCATCCTTCCTGATATAATTTAACTTAACATCAAGGTTTACTGGAAGCCTTCAGCCGAAAGTATTAAGAACACATTGGTTGTTTTTTTTTTATTGAATGACTTTTGTGAGTCACGTTGCTTCCTATAGACAATGTTGATACTTGCTTGACATTTCTGGAAAAACCAAGAGTGCTACCTTGGAAGTAGTTTTTCCATCCTTCTCATCCCCACTTGTTTCGGTGTCCCACTTCCTAGGTCAGCTTACATGCCCATAAAGCATTTAAATGGCTCTTAGAGCAGTGAGATAAAGTGCACTGTAGAAATGACAGAGCAAAAAGTTTGCAAACAATAGTTTTTCTTTCCTCTTCTCCTGGCTCTGAGATCTGTTACACTGAAATACTGATTTGCAACAAGATCATGCTACTTGTTAACATATTAGTCATACTTTTGACAGCTTAATAAGATTCAATAGCAAATTTTAAAATGCAAACACACATCTCAAAATATGATTCCTGACATGATTAAAAATAATTCCATTCTAAAGTGCAGCACTTCCTTTAAAAAAAATTAAAGCCAAAATTTAAAATCAAACAACAACAATTAGTCATGCTATTTTAGGACTTAAAACAGTGATATTTTTCACTGAAGTTTCAGGAGTTCAGAGGCAGTAAATAAAGCAATAATTTATAATTTCTTTCATGACCTGTAAGGAAGTAGGTACAATGAATACTGTAGTTTACACAGACTACCTTCAAAGAAATATTGATTTATGAAGAATAATGAGTTCAATCACGTAGATATGCTCATTAGGAACACAAAGTTCTGAATAAAATCCTGGCTACCCTGAACTCAATGTGAATAAAATCACTGACTTCAATAGCTTGACTGCAACAGTAAATAAATGAAGCTTGGGACTCTTTGCACCAGTGCATTCAAGCTGCCTACTAGGACTAGCTCCATGACAGCTCCTGAGCTCTGCACAGGAGTTGTGTGGGAGAGGACAAACTGGCTGAGGCCAAAGTCATGCCAAGGACTCCAGGCAACCAGCAGCACAAACTAGCAAAGCCATGGCCAGGAAAGCTAGAATTTCACCTTCTCCATCCAGTCTCTTTCATTGGAAATATACTTGCTCACTGTTTTTCTGTTCCTCCCATAATTTCAATAACTGGAAGGTTAGTTCATACATAGAAGCATCACCCTTTTTTCTGATACAGTTCAAAGGGAACAAGAGAGTTTCTATCTAAGTAGCTGGTTAGTTGAAAACTGGATTTGACTGAATTGCTCTCCCCTCAAGGAAAAGAATATCTGTAGAGTAATAAAATTTTAAGTGTGCTTAAAACTGTAAATGTTAAGAAACTATTTTATTTAATTGCATACCATATGCCACATTTGGCACACATTAAATTCTGCAGGGTTTTTATGTGCTTCTTACTGCTCAGTAACTAGTACTTAGTTAAATATTTAATCTAAAACTTCTTAAATACAGAAGTAGCCCACATGAGTTTATAGTCTCCTGTCATGCAAGAAAGGAAAAGGTAAAAATCTGTAACTCTTTAAAGATTTAGAGAGTCAAACCCCATATATAATCAATAGGCATCGTCTTCTCACTGGATCACTGAACCATAGGTTGTATGCTCCATCTAATATGACAGAATTTTTACAAATTAATTTCTCTGCAAGCTTCATGCATCCTCCTATCCACCATGCACCTACTTGAAAACAAACATGCAATTTCAATGTGTAAATACATGCTCTTTCAGGAAAGGAAGACTAAAATATTTCTCCTAAACCTGTAATTAAGTATCTAGATGAATTTTCTGTTTTTCAAAAGTCTTCAATACGAGTTATCTCCTATTGATGATCTTTTGTGTATCTTCTTCCCTTAAACATGGCTCCAAAGAGTTGAAAATAAGGCTTTGTCCTGTATTGTAGAGTACTGATGTTTTTTTCACAGTAAGAAATCATGTAAGATTATGATGGCAGAAGGGGTTCTACCACATGGTAAATCCCATTAAATGTTCTTACAATTAATTTTTGTAACGTTTTTTAGAAACAAAATTGTTGCCAGAAGGAATAATTTTAGACCACATAGAGGAAGAATTGCTGACTTTTTGATCCCCCTTCTTAGGCTGAAATACCATGAATGTTTTGGGGTAGGATGGGAGTAGAAGCATTCACTTGATGAAACTTGATGTTTAAGAACAACAAAAAGGTCTCCCAAATCAAAGCCACAATTTGCCTGAAGCTAAAGAAGTATGAATCCAGAGCCTCTTCTACTCTGTCTTTCCTCAGTAGTGACAGAAGACTTTCATAGGTGAGATGCAAAACTATGACAAATGTTTCACTTGCATTTTGCCTCAACATCCTACATTTATTTTTGTGAAAGCAACTCTACTGGAGATATGGAAGCACATGGAAATCAAAGTGAGATTTTTATTGAAAATTTAATAATCTATAAAGCAAACGTTAGTACTTGTGTGCCTTCCTAGTGTAAAGTAGAAAATAGATATTTCTGGAGAATTCCTTTCATTTATTTGGTTTTTAGGATGCCTTGAAATTACGAAGGTTGTATTTTGTTAACAAATGTCCCTTCTAAAGTCTTCCTTAACTCTGATCACATGTCGTTCTTTAACTTTTAGTCTCTCTGATCACTGGGAGTGTTAAATCAAACCATAATCTAGAGTCATCAAAGGGATAATGTACCATGAAAAGATGAATTTAATTCAATTTCAATAACTTTATTGACTCTATATGGTGCCCAGATACAGTAGAATTTAATCAAGACAATGGATATCAGACATCTGCTCACTGAAAATTATTTAGTATTAATGTAGTGTGGATTTTACACACAGAGAGATAACTTCTGCACTAAAATGTCAGCTGTTTTTAATGCTGCTAAATATTTGGAATCAGGACATTAATTTGGCACAGATTTCTGAGGGAACATTCCTGACTTTGTATCAGAAATTTAGACTATGATTATGCAGAGAAAATAATTGTCTTCTGAAAGTCTGATATTTTCTGATGGTAACTTTTAAAGTTGTGCTGTGTTTCTCAGTGAGAAAAGAGTCACTCAAAACTCAGAATTTGTTCCTTTCATGTTCACCTTTTGTTCTTGAACAGAACAAATTGCTCTTGATTTTTCATTTGTGGCTCCAAATTTTTGAAAATAGATACTCATCTGCTACATAGCTTTTTATCAGGAAACTCAGTTGGAAGCTGAGGCTTCAAAGTGAGTGTACTGAACCTGTAGCATAGAATATTGATTCTCATTGAAAAAAATAAATACTAAACTCTTTTAACAGAGACTGTAATGAAAAAGACAGTGCTTCCCATAGCATTTTATTCCCTCTGTAATTTTTAAAACTTTCTTGAAGGCCTTCTTAATGAAGCATTCCTCACAGTGAACTGGTCTGTTAAAATATTTGTGCAAACTAAATATCTGAAGAGGCATGTTGCAAATGGAAACTGAGGTTTTGAAGTGTGTTTGAAAAAACTTACTTGTTTGAAAATAAGTTGAAAATACTTATTTGTAAGCAATTTTCCTTTTTTTTTTTTCCCCCCTCAGGTCATTCCATGAACATCATAATTTCTGGAAGGATAATATCCAGGAAGGATTCAAAGACAGTCTTTTTTACATAAATATTCTTCTGTTAGCTAATAGTGGACTCTTTTCACTAGCTTCTGGTAGTGCATTAATTAACGGTAAGGGAGCAGAATAAAAGAAATCAGATAGTAAACAGCATGTAAATCCAGAGTTTTAGCATATTGGAGTAGTTGTCAAAAAGGTAGTAATGAGAGGGAATATGCAGATATGCCTAGAACTTCTTCTATAAGGCTTTGAACAAATTCTTGTTAACAAGTCCTTTCCCTTCTATAATGGCAAAGGCATGAAAGACAGTGCATCAATATTTTCTCAAATTTCTCAAACCTGAAGAGAGGAACACTACAGTAGTAGTAGAAGCTGTGGATGAGCCTCAGCCTTTCCACTTAATGATATTGCTTGTATGCCAATATGCCATGGAAACTGAGCCACTTGTATAGTTTCATGTGTTTTAGTTTTCAATGCAGTTATTAAGTATCAGATTAATATCACTGTACAAACCTACTCAATTAGCTAGATCCATAATTAATACATTAAATCTTAACCTGATTTTCCTAATAAAGTGAATCGAACCATGCTTTTTAACATTGCTATGATTACCTAATGTAAGAATTATTGCTTTTCTCCTGAAGGGGAAGTCAAAGATTAACACAGCCTCAGGTGGAATCTTTGTGGTAAGAAGGAGTAGAAATTTCAAAGTTTACCTTAAATAACGCTAGCAGCAATTAGGTTACAGAGGTTCAGATTCACCAGTTCACTCTCAAAAGACTAAGTTTACTCAACAATGTCATGTCTGTAAATAGCATAAAATGCAATGAACTGGGCAGTTATAAGGAAATTGGTGATCCACTAACAGAGTTAAATGAGTGTCCTTCACAAAAAAAAAAAAATGTTGTGCTTGGATCAAATTTAAAGCTTTGGATTACAATATGGGATGAGAAAAAGGAAATCAGACTCTTTAATTCCTCATACGTGGTTCTTCTAGTCTGTTTCCAGAAGATTTTTGTAGTCAGGAGTGATGGAGAGCAGAAGAATTATTTTCTAATTATTATTTGTTTTAGCAGACCTACAAACTGTCCTTTGACCTAAAGACTGAGATTTCAAAGATGCATTCTCCTTGGAACCATGAAGCTAAAAGAAATACAGACAAAGGCATGAAGAAGTGCAAATTTTTTTCACTTTTTCTTACCTGTCATGAGGAGAAAAAAGCTATTATCATCATTAATAATAAATGACTACAACAGTTATTGCTTTCAGTGTAAGACGCTGAAAGATCAAGGCAATAGAGCGTTCTCCAAAGGCATATAATGGGGACTAACAGCACTATTCTAGTATAGTGAAACAAGAATTCTTACCAGATTGGTGGCCATCCATTTTAAACTGAATGATAATCAACGAAAGAAAAGGACTATAGTTGGGCTTTTTTGAGGCATTACAATTACAGTCAGCTGAAAGCTCTGAGTAATGAGCCAGATGACACCACGCGAGGTTGTCCATCTAAGATTCCCAGCAGTGAGGAATTTACTATAACATTTTATGGACTTTGGTTCCTATGGAAAGAAATATGTGTATGCCTTTCCTGAAGCAATTGAAAGTAAAAGCTGAAAAATGAAGGAGTTGTTCCCAAGGCTTTTCACATTAGACTTGATTTCTGCATTAATCATCTCTATCACAAACAGTTCTTGGCTATAGTCCATGAAGAAAAGATAATGATTTCACAAAGCAGAGGAAGATATTTTTCACTTACTTGAGGGTGTCCTCAGTCTAAAAGGTAACCTTTTAATAACAGAGAAATGTTATGTGAAAGCAATGCTACTGACAGGTAAGGGTAAATGGACAGAAGGAATGTCAAGTTTCACTTCAGATCCTAAGTGAAGACACTTGTCTTTATGCCCAATAATTTTGCAGCTTCAAATCCTGGAAATGTTAAGGCTAATCTTAACATTCTTTTCTTTCCTTTCCTTTGCCCTTGCTGACAATTGCTGAACTGTGTAAACCAATCATGATGCTTACTATGTCTCTTGAAATGTTTCCCACAAAAGTAGAGTTTAACAAATAAAAGGCCTGAGAAATACCAGCCTGTATTAATGTACTATGTAATTCACAACCTTCTCACACATAGATGGCTGCTGAGGTGCTCAAAGCCTGGAACTACATACATAGCAAATCCATGTAAACTCACGTCTGAATCATAGATTGGTTTGAGCTGGTAGGGACATTTACAGGTCATCTAGTTCAACCCCCTGCAGTAAGCAATGACATCTTCAACTAGATCGAGTTGCTCAGAGCCCCATCCAACGTGACCTTGAATGTTTCCAGGGACTGGAGCACCTACCACCTCTCTGGGCAACTTGTTCCAGTGTTTCACCACACTCAGCATAAAACATTTCTTCCTAATATCTAGTCTAAACTTCTCCTCTTTTAGTTTAAAACTATTACCCCTTGTCCTATTGCCACAGGCCCTGCTAAGCAATTTTTCCCCATCTTTCTTGTAAGCCTCCTTTAAGTACTGAAAGGCCACAATAAGGTCTGCTCAGAGTCTTCTCCAAGATGAACAACCCCAACTCTCTCAGCCTCTCTTGGTAGAGGAAGTGTTCCAAGCCTTTGATGATGTTTGTGGTCTTCCTCTGGACCCATTCTAATGGGCCTATGTCTTTCTTGTGCTGAGGGCTCCAGAATTGGATCCAGTATTCCAGGTGGGGTCTCACCAGAGCAAAGTAGAGGGGCCAAATCATCTCCCTTAGCCTACTAGCCGCGCTTCTTTTGATACAGCCTATGATACAATTGGCTCTCTGGGCTGCAAGTGCACATTGCCAGTTCATGACCAGCTTTTAATCCACCAGGACCCCCAGGTCCTACTCTGCAGGGCTGCTCTCAATCTCTTCATCCCCCAGCCTGTATAAATACTGAGGGTTGCTCTGACCCAGGTGCAGGACCTTGCACTTCACCTGAAGTCAAAGACAGCTGACACAAAGTCAGAATTTCTTTTAATGAACAATATAGGAATGACTGTTTAGAAAGAATACCTAGGGATTTTTTTCCCAGTTCCATAGAAAATATTTTGCTCTGTGAATCTGAAACAATGCTGAGTGTGGGCTATTGACATAATCCTGTTTCCCACAGCATTCTTGGGTGTAAGGTGGCCTAAAAGGACATTGAGCAATCATCAGCTGCAGGGCTTGCAGCAGGTTTCCCAGATCTGGGACACTTGTGGCATAAGGATTGCTCCTGTTGCAGACAGGGAAATACTGGGAGCCCAGGAGGTGAGCTGGCAAGAATTTAGACGAAGTTTTTAATAGAAATAACTTTTCATCAAAAGTTTGCCTGGCTGGCCTAATATTACAAAGTATTTTGACAATTATATTTTTCAGAACAAACCCTTTTCATAAATGTAACTTTTCAATCAACTTTGGTAAGAGGTGGTTTTGGTATGTCACCTGGCTTCTGTTTTATGTCTTCTTTTGTGCTGTGGAAACATTAACATCTCTGTACTTCATGGAAAGGTTGTGATCAAGAGTGTTTTTCAGGTGCTATATATGTATGACTTGACATAATTTCCTCTGCAAGATGAGGGTGTAGAACTGGTGAACTAAAGTTCCAGGTTGGATTTTAATTTGTTGGTTTTGGTTTGGTCTTTTTTTTTGGGGTGGGGGGAGACAGGAAAGGGAGAAAATAGAATATTTTGGGGGCCTCTGGAGGTTATAACTTCACAATTAGGCAAGGTTGCTCAGTGTCTAACCAGCAACGATTTGAAAATCTTCAAGGATGGAGATTTGACAACCTCTCTTAGGCAACCTGCTGTTTTTCCCTTGCTTCAGCTTGTTGCCTCTTGTAATATCACTGTTAAGTCTCTGTCTCCATCTTCTCTGTAATCACTTGGCAGGTAGTTGAAGGCAGCAACAATATTCCTGCTTCTAACCTTCTCTTCACATTGAAAATCTACATTTTATCAGGTTTTTTTCATACAACATATGCTCCAGCCCCTGATCACCCTCCTGCCCTCCACTGGGCTTGCTCCAGTTTGTCAATGTTTTCTTGTACTAGGGAATCCAAACCTTGAAGCATGTGGCCTCAAAAGTGCTGAATATAGAGGAAAGGCTTCTCTTGACCTGCTAACAAGAGTATGCTCGTGCTAATGCAGACCAATGACTATTCTTCATTCCTGCAGAGATATATTGCGGGGTCTCACTCACCAAGACCCGTAGTTCCTTGTCCTCAAAGCTTCAGGTCTTTACTGTTGCATGCTGTTATTTCATTCCAGATGCAGGACTTGTATATGTCCTTGACTTGGGATACAGTGGATGTGTAAGTACGTTCTTCATCATGCTTTAAAACTCAGTTTGTAGCCATTGACGTATTACTTGAGTAATTCAGTACAAACACTATTGTAGTCTCTAAGTACTTATATCTGTGACTGGTTTCAGCCACAACATATGGCAGGGAAAACCAACAAAAACAGGCTCTAGAAATATTTACTTAGCTTTCTGATGTGAATGTTGTTTACGTAGGATGAAAAAAGAATCCCTCAGGATGATGTTTTTTCAGTGGGGTTTTCATTTTAGCACCCAAAAGCTATAAATACAAAATGTGCATCTGCAATTATCGCAAATGTTACTGTGCATGTATTTGGACAACTATATGCTTAGCTATGCTTGAATGAGATACAAAATCCTTACTTGCCTAAGTAAGTGCCACTAAAATTCCTGCCACATATTCAGGAACTGGATCTTAGTGAAGGCTTCCAAGACATGGTCAGCAGCTTCTAGGTTTAGATCCCTTTCTGGACTCAGCATTCAAAGAAACAGGACGAAGAGAAAGCCTTTGCCAGATAAAAGAAGGAAAAGTTTTGTTATTAGGTTGCACAGATGGGTAAATGTGCAACTCCATTTATACAAATCCACAATTTGAATAAGCCTGATTGAGGGCTGGCAGGTGGATCCAACAAACCAGCCTTTGAAAATGTGTCCCTACAAAACCAAATAATGACTTTCAGCAAACTGAAGGATAGTAGAAATGGCTGTGATAGCTTTTCTGCCGCCTCTCCAGTGCACCATAAGGGTCCAAAAGGTGGAAGCTCATAAATCCTATTACAATTTATTCATTCTTCTTATTCTTGGTTAGCTTTTACCTTTTCTTGAACTTAAGACAGTAGGTGGGATGAAGTCTTAGCAGAAGTGAACTCAGTAGACATTTTTCAGTGTGGGTTTTCACTCCAAGGCTGGAATCAATATTTTGACTCTAACTTAAGCAGTGTAAAACTTGTCATTTCCAAGATTCTATCTGCACTCTTCTGTTCTCAGTGGTGAGAACAGACTTACCTAATGTGCATGTTATTCCAGCAGGTTAGGCACCTATCTTGGAGACCAACTCAGCTTCTTTCAGTTTTCCTTTTTGGAGACAAATTCTACAGCTACATATAGACTTCTAAAAGTGCTTGATTAACATTTAATTTAATTTTGTGTACTTTAACTTTAAAATATGCACACAAGAGGTAGGAACTACAGATATAGAATGTGATATTTTTGCTCTACAGTGAAATCATAGTGGTTCAATAAGGGGACAATTGCAGGTCTGCAACTGCTCTTTTTTATTTCTTAATCTCTTTGCTTAGTTTCAGTTTATCACCAAGTTCAGTAAACAAGCTATTAGAATAGGGCATAAGGATGTGTGTGTTAGAATTTTCCCTGGATCTATTATTATTTTGAATCTGACAACGCTGCTTTATTATCTACCAGAAATGATTAATAATGGGCACACGAAATTGTTAACCATGGCAAAAAGTTTGATTGTAAAAAGTTGAAATATCGCCAATTTTGCATGCTCAAATCAAACTGGTTAAATCCAAATATTTTCTGACCTCCTACCATATTTAAAATTGTTCACACAGTTGTTATATTATACAAAATGCTTTGCTGTGGACTGAGAAATCCCTTGTGCTATTTCCTTTTTCTTGTGTAAATCTGTAGTAGTTCTTTTGATAGTGGAGATTCAAGGCAAGTCAGAATCAGGCCCAGAACTTTCTCCCTAGAATCACTAGAACTCAAAAAAATTAATTCTACTAGGAATTCTTAATAATAATAATAGCAATTTGTGGTGTTTTTTTATTATTTTTTAAAGTGAGCTCAGAAACACAGTCTGCAGGGTTCCCATATCAGACCTACCTTTTGGTCATCAGCTGAAAGTGGACTTCATAGAGAACCAAAACCATAAAAATCCTGTTAATTTGGAAGGTGGTAGGTTTGTACTTTGTTTCAACTACTACTTTTGATCTCATAGTGCAACTGTGGTATGTGTTACTTGATTAGAAAAAGATAAGTTAAAAATTATAAGCAGGGTGCTTTACTCTGTGTCACAAACAATAAATGCAAACTTCTTTAGGCACTGGAGAACTCTAGATGTTTTACTGAAGCTGGAAGGCTCTGGAAAGCTTTAAAATAGATATGCAATAACCATGGTGATCTATGTAGAGCAGAGGGAAATACGCAACCATTTATCACATACATACTCTGCTAGTCACGCAACTTTTGCAGGATTGGATGTATGAAGCAACTAGTGAACAAAGCAATCAAGTGAACCTTACTATTTTGTTCAGTCTGGGCATAACAGAAAACTATTTCAAGCCATTACCTTTCATATTTTATGTTTCTGCAGCCAAAAACTCATGCGAGGGAAATTGCACAGCAGGAAATATCTTATTGTATTTCAAACATCTTCACCTCAGTCCTTCCCGATGACTGTTTTGGCTTGCTCAGCACTGAGCCATCCCATTGCTGTTCAAGTACCAGTACATCATATCCCTGGCCCGGCTAACAGGGTGTGATGTTGTCAGATAACAATACAAAGTGCTTGCATGATTAAGGGCTGGCCCGGTGCCAAGGGCAAACCCATGATGTATGCACCAATTCAAGGTGCAGGATTCCCAGATGGGAGCGCAGTGGTGAAACAGTGCTCTGTGGATGGGATAAGTGCCCTCATTAGTCACACACTGGACAGCATAAGTGCCTCCATTATTCACATGTGGGTCCATTATATATTGAGGAAAATATGTATCTTTATTGTTTACTCAGTCACAGCGCAGCACTTCATCAAGTTTAATGTTACTGAATTAAGCGTGCAAGCACATGAACTTTTTAACCTTTTTTAAGTTGTTCCTAAAATGCTGATAGGTCATCTCAGGACTGAAAACAGTGTGACCTATTATATCACCAAGGCAAATGCTGTGCCAGTGAAGGATTTATGTCCTTTAATGAGGGATGTATCAGGTATAATTAGACAGAATTACTCTTGATTATAACAAAATGAAAATACTAACCAATACATTTGGGGGTTTTTTCTAATAGTGTTCCTTACCTGAAGGCCAAAATGGAAGAAATACAAATGAAACTAACACAATTTACATTTAAAATACAGTACAAAAGCAATATATAAATATTTTGAAGGGTTGTGAGAGATGAAGAGAATTTACTTTCTTAAATAATAATGTGTCATGAATGGTTTACAGCCATCTATTTTATTTTATAGAGTACTGATGAAAGTTTTTATAACAGCCCTAGTATATCAGTTTTACTTTGATATATGTCAAAAGAAGGTAATCTGTATTCAGACTCTGAAATACATCACTGAAGCTGTTTAATTAATTTTTTGTATATAACAGAAATTTTGAAAGCCTTCAGGGAGAAGGTAGAGGGTAAGTGAAAAGTCCCCTTTGCAGCTGTTCATGTCACGTTTCATGCCAATGGGAACGCCAAGGACTGAGTGGCACAAGCACTGCTTGGTTAGACATGTCCATCAAAATTTACAAATATTCATGAGACCAGAAAGAACTAAGAGGAAGAGCAGGAGATCAGCAAAGCAACCAGGGGACTCATCTTCTGCAAAATAGTACCACAAATCAAAAAGCCATTCGCACACAACTGACAATGAATAGAGGTTGACTCAAGTTCAAGAGCTGGCACTTCTAAAAAAATACTTCCAGATTGCTGGGGGCAGGGAGACATGTCTTCATTTCATTAAATATAACCCAAAACTTCTAGGACTCTTTTTGGTAGCACTTAAAAATTAACTCAAGTTAAAAAGCTCCTTGAGGAATTACCTCATGATGTAACTCTATCATACTGGCATGGCCAAATCCTGTTCATCACTGTTACCCTGATCATGGGCAAAAGCTGTGGAAATGTCTGGCTGTTTTCTGCTTTTGCTTTGAAAATGGAGCAGGAGACCTACCTGAAATGACTGATGTATCTGCTAGAATAACGGAGTGGTTGCAGCTTTAACGGATTCTCTTCTGCTGTGAACAACTTCATTTGGGCTGGTCATGTGCAGACATCTATGTCATTTTTTCCCATGAGTATCTTTGGTAAGTGGAAAGATTCGCAGCTGGTTGGGATGTGGAATACCTCCAAATTTAACACAGGCAGTTTACACTGACTGAATACACAGACTGTTTTGGGGAAAATGAGGATGCTTCAAGTCCAGAGGATTTATTAAGCAGCTAATAAACAACTGTTTAGACCAGTTCACTTAAGAAGTAAAGCAGAAAAGCAGAGATCTAAGCCCTTGGCCTTGTGTATAGCTTATGTTCCAGTCTTGCTGTGTGGCCTGTCTTGAGCTATTTAGACTTTGCTTCAGTACCCTGCCTACATAATAGAGCAATACTCACTACCCTTCTCTGAAGCGCTGTTAAGCACTCTGACACCTCTAGATGGAAAAGCAGCTATGTGAGAACACTTTTTTATGCTACGAGTGCCAATTTCTTGCTAACCTAACACTTGTTTCAGATGCCCCAGGATTTTTAAACCTGTCAAAGTCTCCTAGATCAGGCACAGATCTGTTGGTAAGTCTAACAGATCATGTGAGAATGTTCCCATTTCTGAAATTCTGTTTAATACGTCGGTTTTTTGTGTTATTTATGCATAATATCATGCCAAATGCACAAATCTAAACTTTACATCACTGTGTTTCATGCAATTCTTAATACAGAGGCAGCGGAATTACCAGTAGATCTAAAAAATAACCTTTCTTCCCTTCCCCTCAGTCTCTATCAGGCTGCATGTGGTGCTGTTCCCAGCAACAAAAAAGCCTGGATAATCTTGCTGCTGGTCCTTCTGCTGATTGGTATTGATTACTCCTCTCACCTGAACATGAAGAGAAGCATGCATTTCCTTATTGAACTCACAAGGACAGACGCTGAGAATACAAACATCCTTGGCTAGCCCTCCTGTACTAATAAATATTCAAAATAAGCTAGTGCCCAG